>NC_056726.1:263274716-263327216 GCF_019279795.1 Protopterus annectens | reverse complement strand
AACCTGATATAACTAGTATATGGTTATAGCTGTTCGACTTGTAATGCTTATGCATTTTCAGAAATCAACTGTGAGCAGTTTCCACTTCAGATCATTCAAATAAACAACAAAATATACATTGTATATCTATCTATATATATATATATATATATATATATATATATATATATATATATATATATATATATATGTGTATACACACACATATATATATATATATATATATATATATATATATATATATATATATATATATAAAACACAAACCTTTCTATGTGGCAGCCCAATACAAACTTATCAAATTTGCATTTAGGGTATAAGTTCTTTCAATGTGAATGCCAAAGCACTCAGTCTATTAGATCCTTCACAAATATATTGCCGGCGTGACGTCATCACGCTATGTTTTCATCTTTTAAATATAACTAGATGGATAGCTCCTTAAAAGCCACATTCTAGGTGCATTATGTATATATATATATATATATATATATATATATATATATATATATATATATATATATATATACATACATACATACATATATATATATATATATATATATATATATATATATATATATATATACATATATATATATATATATATATATATATATATATATATATACATATATATATATATATATATATATCTGGACCAAATGCAGATCATACTTAAATATTACAGAATCATCCCATTTATATATTTTAAAATTATTATAAAAATATATAAACATATCTATTATATACAACAAGTGTCTGGCTTTATACAAAACATATACCACTATTATCACTATTTAATATGCCCTATAAAAATATTTCTATATCATCTGTTAACTTTAGCTTTTGCTTTAGATATTTGTCTGTATCATCGAATTAACTTTAATTTACTAAATAAATCTATAAAATAAAAAATAAATAATAATTGTACCCTAATAATTAATTTACACTTCATACAATTTTTTTTTATAACTAAACAAAGTATCTCTTCACTATTATCTATCCCCATCGCTGTATACCATCCATGTTGCATACACTGTACTATATACTGTACTATAAAGTTCACTTTTTTCAGTAAGGTTTATGATATTCCCCATCCTATATCCAGGGCTAACTTGTTCTAAACCTATAAATTTAAAATTGTAGTTGGAAACACTCATTTTATTATATTTAGAAAGTGCACTGACCGAATCCCTATTCTTTATACTATTAGTATGCTCCCTCATGTGCTCTTTAAATGTTCTATTAGTTTTGACCATATAGATTCTTAAACCACAGTCACAATGTGCCAGATATATTATATTTCTGCTACTGCAGTCCATTAGATTATATACGTTATGTACTACCTGTGTTTCAGGATGTTCAAACTCATTAGTTTAATATATTGGCACATATTACAATGACCACATTTTTTAGTTCCGGCCATTGTCAAACTGGTAGGATCAGTTAATTCTTTTGGATAACATAGTATCCTTTTAAGATTTTTCCTATTCATAAAACAGAAGTTAGGTTGTTCTCCTACTACTGCTTTGATTTTATTATCAGTCATGGGCAATGGCCAGTGTTTATAAAATATACTCATGACTTTATTTATGCCACTAGTGTATGGCATAGTGACTTTAACTGGATTCACTTTATTATGCATTACAGTTGAATTCCCTCCTTGTAAATCCATGTTGTGGCCTTTAGAGAAATATGGCTTAGCTCTACCATTCCTTATTGTTCTAACTTCTTCTAGTGCTGGGACCACTTCTGCACCTTGATATCCCCTTCTGTATAAGGTTTCCTCCAAACTGAACAAGACCTTCATTAAAAACAGTGTCCTGATCACTCAGACATGATACACGCATCCGCTGTCCTTTCACTATGTTCTTAAATGTTTTCCTTGGGTGCATACTGGACCTATATAGAAGTGTATTAGTATAGCAATCCTTACGATATATTCTAGTTCCAAATTATCCTTGCTTGTTTATTGAGCCAAAAATGTCTAAGAATGCTATCCCTTCTGTAGAATATTTCAATTCAAATTTTAAAAAATTTGTTGTATTTTCTATTGTTTCTACAAATGTTGTAAGTAATGAGAGGGGACCTACCCATACAAGGAAGATATCATCCACAAAGCGGCGAGAAAAACTCACATACCTCTTACATAACTCTAATGGAAACATACATTCGATCTCCCACTGTGCCATAACTGCATTGGTGTAGCTATTGCACAATAAGTGCCCATAGCTATGCCTTCACATTGGAGGTAATATGTACCATCAAAAAACACATTGTTCTTAAGTACTATGTCCATAAACAAACAAATAGTATCTATTAACAATTTATTATATCCACTTTTCCTTATAAGGAAATTCCTTAATAAATGTAGGCCTTCCACATTAGGGATTGAAGTAAATAAAGATGCCACATGGAGTGTTACTAAATATATGTTTTCACTATTATTAGGCACCTGATTAAAAGCAAAAAGGCTCTCCAAAAATCTTTAGAATCTTTTAACACAACTTCAGTCCCATTCAATACTGGTCTCACCTGCCTTTCAACAAAAATAGAATATGGTTCTTTTAGCTACTTTCTACCTGCTACAATGGGTCTAAAGGGTAGCTTAAATTTATTTTTATGTATTTTAGGCTGTCCTTGAAATGATGGAGTCAAAGGATGTTCAACTGTAAGAAACTGAACTAACTCTAATGACAGATTATATCTAAACATACTATCATTAATATTAATTTTCATAAGATGTTGCATTGTGTGTATTTGTGCAAGTGTAATAGTCTTATATACTTTCGTATCTGATAGCATGTGATGTAATGAATTAAAATAAAATTCTCTATCCATTACTACTGTCATACCTCCCATATCAGCAGACCTAATAACCAAAGATGTATCTGTTTTAAGTTGTGTTAGCGTTATCTTCTCTTGTTGTGTTAGATTGGCATACCTGTTATGTTGCACTTTATTCTTAGACATATTATATATCTCATCTTCACATATATTTTTCCAAAAGCTTCTAAGATAGGATGATTTACAGGTTTATTATTACTCAGCTTTTTATATTGATGAGTATTACTAACTGTATCCATAGGAAATGTCAGTTTCAGCATAACATTCCTAAGAAAGAGTCTTAAATCAATCAACGTATCTGGTAAATCAGCTGATTGCACTGGTATAAATGAAAGTTCCTTCTGTAGAACTGAAATTTCTGTGCTCCCTAGTTGTCTATGTGATATGTTCCAAACAATATTTTGATTTAGTTCTGCTGCCACATCCTTTTCAAGGTTGGATATTCCGTGTTGTCCATTTGCTCCTTCCTTTTCATCCTGCTTCAACTCCTGGATAGAAATGTTTGTCTCCCTCTTTCTTGTCGAATGGGTAGTGGAAAAATTGGATATCTCTGTAATCCATTTTTGATGGCATCTTTCCTTCTAACTACTGGTTAACCAGGTGGTATATCATTGGACTGCTCTGTTTCAGAACTTAGCTGGCTTCCATTAGTCATTGCCACTTGGGATGGTATGTCAATATTCTCTTGCACTACAGGAACAGGGCTTTGTACATCACTAACTGGAACTCTAAAGAATGGGGATTCGGTCAGTGCACATTCTAAATATAATGAAATGAGTGTTTCCAACCACAATTTTAAATTTATAGGTTTAGAACAAGTTAGCCCTGGATATAGGATGGGAATATCATAAACCTTACTGAAAAAAGTGAACTTAGATGGATATTAAAGCTTAGAGCCAAAAAAGGACTATGTCTTAATTGAAAAATCTCTATGAGGAGTGTACTGGAAGCAAGGAGGCTACCTTGGAAATAGTGATAAATACATGTACACTAGCTAATATAGGAAGTAGGGTTCACATTTATTAATTTGTAGTACACCAATATATAAGTATGGCCCTATATTATGGCTCGATTAAGCCTATTTAGTAGTGCAGAAATATGTGCAGAAGTGTGTATATTGGTGGACTTACATATATAACCCTAGGTTGGGTTTGTATGAATACGTAATTAAAAAGTAACTGATGACCAGTTTGTTTATGCTAAGGTCCTTGCCCACACTCTACATTATATTTTTGGCTATATTTTTGGTTATGTATTAATATATGTATATTATTGTTTTTAATAATGGATAGGTATGTTGTGATGTACACTTTGATATTATACATATTTAGATTATGTTTTATAGTACAGTATATGAAACATGGATGGTATACAGTGATGGGGATAGATAATAGTGAATAGAGACTTTGTTTAGTTATAACATTTTTTTTGTATTAAGTGTAAATTAATTATTAGGGATACATTTATTATTTTTTTATTTTTTTATTTTATAGATTTATTTAGTAGATGAAAGTTAATTCGATGATATAGACACATATCCAAAGCAAAAGCTAAAGTTGATTAATCAGATGCTATAGAAATATTTTTATAGGGCATATTAAATAGTGATAATAGTGGTATAAGTTTTCTATAAAGCCACACACTTGTATGTAATAGATCTGTTTATATATTTTTATAATAATTTTAAAATATATAAATAGGATGATTCTGTAATATTTAAGTATGATCTACATCTGGTCCATATATATATTAAATATATATATATGTATATATATATATATATATATATATATATATATATATATATATATATATATATATATATATAGAAAATGCACATAGTATGTGGCTTTTAAGGAGCTATCCATCTAGTTATATTTAAAAGGCAAAAATATAGCGTGATGACGTCACGCCAGCAGTGTATTTGTGAAGGATCTAATAGAGTGAGTGCTTTGGTATTCATGTTGAAGGGACTTATACCCTAAATGCGAATTTGATAAGTTTGTATTGGGCTGCCACTTGGAATGTGGCATTGATGTACATAGAAAGGTTTGTGTTTTTTATATATATATATATAGATATAGATATATATATAAGGAGGTATGCAATGTATATTTTGTTGTTTATTTGAATGATCTGAAGTGGAAACTGCTCACAGGTGATTTCTGAAAACGCATAAGTATTACAAGTTGAACAGCTATAACCATATGCTAGTTATATCAGGTCTTTATTTTGAAAGACTTAGATATACTAGTTATATTTATGGATCGATTTGCATAGAAAATACTGTGATATATCGGATTAGATTGATTTCACAAATGCATACAAAATGAAATATTGCTATGGATAACTTGCATTTTAAAGTGAAATGAGTGCTTGATCGTTTATATGATTTTATAATGTGGCAAAAGTTTGATTCTTGTGTGGTAAATTTTATTACTGTGTTGCAATCTGTGTAAAAGCAACTAGATAGGTAGTTTGTTGTTGTTTTGATGTGTACAAACTGATAATTTATGAAGCTCAGTATTTAGGGGGCATTTTGTAGTGAAATGATTTGCTACTCAAATATTTGAACTTAATGAGGGGGAGTTGATATGTATATATAGAAGCGTTTGGCTGTTTATGCATTTTTGTTTGTATATGGTCTGATGAAGCCACACTCGGTGGTGAAAGCGCTTACCCGAAAATAAATGTGATTCTCATTTTACTGAATGGTTATTCAAGTCGTGCTTCAGTGTAACACTGCTTTTTGCTTTTTTCACGCTTTCACTCTCTCTCTCTCTCTCTCTCTGTCTCGGTCTCTCTCCAGTAAGTGGATTGAGCTGCTTTGAATAGATTGCAGCATGGGTTTTGTAGGTGAGGCACATCATCAGGCGAAGGCCTCTGCACCGATCAGTGTCCTCCACTTGCTACCTGCATGCAGCATGCTGTGTAGTTCTTCCAATTACCACTGTCATGGCAACCCACTACTATAAATCTTTACATCATGCGGGCCTGGTCCCTTTACCTTTCCTGTATGGAGGACATCCTTCCTGTGTGTGAGCAACATTATTACAGACAGTAGGTAGCAATGCCTCTTACAAGAGAACTTGCAGGCTCAGGCCAGCTACATATTTGTATAATAATCCAGAACTACAAACAGAGTGTGAGTAGTGTTGTTATATATGCATTGTATAGCACCAGTGTTACAGGGTTTGTGTGTACATACTAGTTTAACATGGAATGCAGTCTGTCTGCATAGATCTCAATTGTGGGCCCACCCACATGATGGCCAGAGGTGTGCCTGTTATGTTTTGTCTGTCCACCACACAGGTCTTGTGTCAGATATATCACTGGCAATGTGTGTGTTGAGTGCTATCAGTACTTGGCTACATCCATTTGTGTTTCTGACTTCATATTCCTGACTAAGGGTATGTTGCAGACTATCCTGTAACACCAGCAACTTGCTCAGTGTATGACAACACTATTTCACATATGGGCTATGTTCCGGCCTCTGTCATCCACCTACATACCAGGCTTTGTCCATATGAGATGCAGTAAGAGGTTGTTATGTAGTGGCCTGTGATTATGTCATGCTGCCATTCCTGCCATCATTCCAGTGCTGCTGTGGCCTCCACACATATTGTGGGGTAGGGTCCATATATATGTGGGCTTCCGCTTCAAAACACGTGTGCCCTTCTGCAGTCCGGACGTCAGTGTATGTAACAGTGTTATATGCCCCTGTAAGTCAGTCTATGGGGGTGGTATGCACCATAAATAACCTAGGCTGTTACAACATGTGAGGGATATCAGTAGTAAGCTGCCTTAAGGTATATGGCTGACATTTCCATACATTTCACCTTGGGAACATTGGTGGCCTAGTGCTTACTGTCATACAGACTGTTCTGTTTATCGGTGTGATTGTGATGTTTTCAGTTATGCATTGTTATGTAACAGATACATCCCATTGTGTCAACTTAAGTCTTTTCTACCTAGGGATTGAGTATGGAGTGTACTTAGAGTCTGCTGGACTATACATCTTCGTTACTTACTGTTGATTGATTGTTATCCTCTGGCCCAGTCTGTCTTTACTGTTGCACTACTTGAAGGCCTTGGCCTGGACAGCAACATATGTTATGCTTTCGGATTACTGTATAAAATGATCTGCTTGAGAGTTGCATTACTCAGTTAGTATGTATTTCAAAGACCTAACAGCTATATGACATGGCATATACAACTGTTATAGTATACAAATAAAACATTCTTATGTATGCAAACCTGTGTGCGGTGTCATATCCTTTGACTTCTTCGTGGGTATGTGTTTCAGTCAACAATTGTCTTTTGTATGGGTGACTCATACACTGTCCATTTGATAAGGTGGCAACTGTAGGAATACTGGCTGTTCAGTATGCTGTGCATCCTCTAAATATGTATCTTCCTATACATATCTGTGTGTGTGTATGTGTAGTTATATATATATATATATATATATATATATATATATATATATATATATATATAAAATATATATATATATATATATATATCTGCATATATGTGTGTGTGTGTGTATATGTATCTTTGGAATGTTTATTGCTTCCACATTGTACATTCCCTATAGTAGCCAGACTGTAGTGCATGATGTGTTATTGATACCATCCTGACATCATACAGGTGGGATGGATTACTGTTAACATCTTGTGCCCATGTTGTGTAGGGTCCTGGGTATGGGACTTGCAACAGCTGGTATTGTATTGCAGGGCAGATCTGTTTTACTGTGGGGGAGGGGGTGATATCAATACTTACAAGATGTATTTAGCTTGGGCCCCCTCACCCCCATTTACGGTGCCTTTGGTCATATATGTATTTGTTATGTTCTCTTTTATATCTATAGATATATATCTGTATATACATACACACACACACACACACACACACACACATATATATATATATATATATATATATATATATATATATATATATATATATATATATATATATATATATATATATATATATATATATATATATATATATATATATATATATATATATATATATATATATATATGGGTTTAACTGATAAGACCAAAAGCTCAAAAGGCCGACAACGAGATCACCGACACCACAAGAACGAAAGTGCAAAAGCACGAAAGTTGACATGCTCGACAAAGCACAATCCCAACAGTTAACAAAACAAAAACAATTTGCTGTTCCGAAAAACACACACACAACACAAGCACACCAAAAATGTCATAAACCTACACTAAACCTTACATACACAACTATCTATACACTAACCTTAACCCAAACTCTAACCCTAAGGTCCATCACTATTGCACACTTACTTTACCCGCACCCTAACCCTAAAGTCCATCACTATCGCACACTTACCTTACTCGCACCCTTACCCTAAAGTCTGTCACTATCACACACTTACCTTGCTTGCACCGCAACCCTAAAGTCTGTCACTATCGCACACTTACACAGTCACACTTGAATGCAAGCACACATGTTTCGCATGTCAGTGTTTTCGGTGTCGGGATTTCCACTTGTCGGGTAATTTCTTTGTTGGTCTTCTGGTGTCGGTTATCTCGTCATTTTTTTGGCTTTTCGGTTCTTCTCAGGTAGACCTAGATATCTATATATATATATATATATATATATATATATATATATATATATATATATATATATATATATATATATATATATATATATATATATATATATATATATATATTTATATATATATATATATATATATATATATATATATATATATATACACACACACACACACACACACACACACACATACATCTACATGCATAAATACATTTCCTGTACTGTTGAATGACTGTGATGAATGATATGTTTGTGAAAACATCAGGGATATGTATATCTGACATGGCCTCATGGTAAAGTCCTTTGGCTATGGTGTGCAGGGTCCTGGGTTTGAGCCTTGTAGAGGCTGCTTATTTTGTTGCTGGGCAGAACAAGGGTCATTGGATACAGAGTGATTAAGGCACTTTTAAGCAGATGTAAGCGGGTTTGCGTGGGTTTGTGCAAAGGTAAGCACTGCTAACTTCCAGTTACAGTTTCTTATACTCAGTCAGCTTCTAAATTGCTTAACCTGTGTAGGCATTGCTTATCCCCGTGCAAACACACTTAAACCCACTTACTGCTGCTTAAAAATGCTTACTCCCACTTACCCCTGTGCTAATTTCTTCAAAAGAAATGAAAAAGGGTTGATAGGAAAGTGGAGAAAAAGGGGCACAAAGATGGAATGACAGGGAAAATAGCTAGGGATGTGCAGAATGGGTGTAGGGAAGGTCCATAGCTGCCCACTTCCTTTACAGCAACAGCTGTGCATATACACTGATTTGGAGGTAGATTTGGACACTCATATCCCTGAGAGAGGGGTGAGGACAACAATAATATGTTGTGAAGCCAATTAGACCAGATTACATGTGTCCAGTGGACACTTGTGTGAAATGGTTTGAGGGGAACAGATTGCCCTTTTTTTTCAGGTAAAAGTGGGATGTTGGGGAGGGATAGTAGGTATATTTGGGGAGGTAGGTTGGATAGTATAACAGACAAGACAGCATACAGAGGCAGTATATGACACATGTGGGGGGAAAACACCTTGGATGGGGTGGGGTGTTTGGAAGTTGGAAGCCCTTGAGCCTCCTAGTGGAAACAGTGGGGCTGAGGTCCTCACCCATGGGCAGTCACCACTGCAACTTCATGGCCCATGAAGGTGGCTGTGCTGGAGGCTGAGTAGGAGGGCCAGGCTAACCCTCTAGTTGCACCATGCGGCCCTCAAGCTGGTGTAGCAGATCTTCAAACTCCCTGCCGAGCTCACTACGCACCACACCCTGGACCTGGTGATGGGTGTCAGTGTCCTGTCCACGCCCGCTCCCGAGGGGAGTGAGCCCCATTCCCTGAGGAAGTTCCACCCGAAGGTGGTACAGGAACAGCAGACAAGGAGGTCCTGAGGTGGGCCCCAGATGTTCTGGTGCCCATTGCCATGGCCAAATGAGGTGGGAGAGGTGGGTCTGCTGGGACCAGCCTTCCCAAACATGCTATGATGTTTCAATTTTACAACATATGTGGGTTAGTAATAGTCAACGCATTCCAGAATTAGGTATAACAGCATGCATAGATATTCCCATTAACCCAAAACACCAAATATGGAGCAGTTGCATAGCAAACAGAACTCATGCATATATGGAACCACAGTGGTCATTACAACAGCATTCAGGCACATTGATGGCAGCATCCCACCAGTGTGGGAGTATTTCAACATGGCACATGCATAGAAACAAATTTAAATATTTATTATACAATAGGACATATGTCCCAACAGTAGATTTAATGTAGCACATACCGATTGAGTTGTGTCTTTAGCTTATTGTTGCATATATGGTGGGGGCGAGAGGAAGATGTCAATTAACAACTAGTATATTCCTGTAGTTCTCATTACTTTCCTAGACAGTGCTGTGATCTGTACCTTACAGGTATTAGTACAGTAACCTATGGCCTTAGTTTGGATAGTGGTATGGATGTAGACAACTATATACATGAACTGAGTTTTACCTGCAGTATACACCTCTTACCTGGTATACCTGTGGAGGTATTGTTTGTTAACACTACCTAACTGTTTCTAAACATATTCACAGATTACAGATTGATGTTATGCACACACCTGTCTATCTCTTATTGCACACACACTGGGCATGTCTTGACCACATGCAGGTGAAACTGGGACATATTTTGACTATTGCCCTCATAAACCTTTGGTGAGTTGTACAATGACAGGTTTGTTTTCATTGACATTTTCCAAATATGCACAGGCCTGACAGTCAGTTATATGACATTAAATGCTGCCTACATGTCAGAGATTAGCACACTGATATGCCAGGGGGACAGAGTAACAGCCAGCAGATATGGGCCAATTAACTGGACACTCTGGACAATTCTGTACACTTGTGGGGTATAATTCTGCATACAGCTTACTCCCACTCCCAGGATTTGAACCATGGCTGTGTCTGCTAAAAATAAAACCGTCTCCATCACAGTTGAGTGTGCTATATAGATATTGCTGTGTATTTCTTCTCTGATTTCTATCTATAAGTCTCCCATGGTTTTACAATCTGACCTTGTAATTACAACACTATTATGCAGGATTTCCTAGACAGTTTTATTATGTAGCACAGTGTGGATGACAGTGATGAGTAATACCTTTTTATTCAGAGCAACTGCAACACTAAGGATGCCATACAATACCAGAGTAAACAGTACCAGTACAGGATTTCAATGTTTTATTTCTATGCACAGTTTTCGTATCTGACACACCTGTGGTGGCAATGTTTGTTAGCACTACCTGAATGTTGCCACACATTACCAAATTCTACATTAGTATATGCACATACGTCTCACTCTGTTACTGCACACACTCTAGTCACAACTTCACAACATGGAGGTGGAGATGGGACATACTTGGCTTATTACTCTCATAACATTTTGGGTAGTTGCTAGAGTGACAGGTTTGTTCTTGTAGATGTCTGACAATCAGTTGTATGTCATTTTTTGCTGCCTAAACATCTGGGATCATCCCACAGATTTGCCAGGGGGACAGGGTGACAAGCAGCAGATATGGGCCAATTAACTGGACATCCTGTACAGTTGTGGTGCATGATTCTGCATACAGCTTACTACCACTGACAGGATTCAAACCATCGCTGTGTGTGCTAAAAATACAACAGTTCACATCTCAGTTGAGTGTGCTGTTTGGATTATGTTGTCTATCTTTTCACTGTTTTCTAAGTCTCTCTCAGTTGTACAATATGACCTCTTGTGATTACAGCAGTCATATACAGACATTCCTACACATTTTATTTATGTAGCACAGTGTGGGTAACAGTGCTTAATACAACAGTACTATTAAGAGATTGCAACTGTACATTGCCATATGATATTAGAGTAAACACATGCAGTCCAGCAGTTAGACCTTTATTGTCAGGCTGTTAACCTTTTATTTACATACAACCTATATGAGACTCTACCTGCCATATTCTCTGGTATATTCAGTACATGCCTTAAACAATACAGGTTTTATACTGGCAATTAAATTTCTACTACTTTTAGATTTATTTCTTATGACAGTACATGCAAGAGTATTACTAACCTGCGTCACGACAGTACCTCTGCAATCTACAGGCATGGGCTTCCTGGTTCTAAGCCCGCTCATCTGCCACTGTCAAAGACATAAGAGGAATATTTAGCCATACCTATCCATAATATACTTGAGCTGGCAATTAATAAACAGGTAGTGGACTGATGCTTACACATGGCTGGAACATCCCCCGTCCTCCTAGCCTCTTGGATCCACTGATCCAAGAGGTCCATCTTTCTCTGTTTCAGGTTGGCATAGTGATGCCTGACCTGCTCACCAGTTTGAGGTGTGCCAGTGGCACTGGTAAGGTCACAGGCAAGATGGTCCCAGGCTTCCGCATTATACTGGGAACCCTGGTGTGGCCCTGCAGCAGTCTCTGGTCATGGTCTTTAACAAGAAGTCCTGACATGACTTTGGACTCCTGGATGCCCCAGCGCTGCGCCCAAAAGCGCACACCCTCTCCCATACCAGTCATAGTGCCTACAGGAGGAAGCTGCAACCAGTTATGAGATGTATTCCTGCCTGTTGGGTTTAAATAGGGATGATTTCCCGCACTTTGCTGTGATTGGACGGTTTTGAAAATGCTAAGCTATGGGCAAACTTGCTTAACTAAGGTCTGTATTGCTTAAAGGGGTATATCAATGGGCAAACTGATTTAGCTGGCCTACACATTGCTTACATCTAGTAAGCAGGGCTGTGCATAGCTTAGCATTGCTTACATTTTAATTTGTATACTATTTGCTGTTTGGCATCGATTTATTATTCATTACATGTTATATATGTGTTTGGTATCCATGATTCATGTGTGCATACACTGTATGGGGTTCTTGTGTTTATTAGGGGATTTTAACACTTTATCATAATGACACCTCACATCTGGACTTAATGCAGTACTCCAGTTCACATATTTATGTTATGTAGTAGGTTATACAACATAAAACTGTATATACATTCCTTTCACATGTTAAGTTTAATATTTCTATAGTGAGGATCTGTTTGGTGATATCTCATTGTTATGTACTGCTGTGATGGCTTAGTGGTTAACTACTGTGACTATAGTGTACAGGGACCTGGGTTCAAGAACTGCAAGGGCACTTTATTTTGTTTCTGGCCAGAACAGTGGCTGTTGCATACAGAGTGATTAAGGCACTTTTAAGCAATTAAGTGGGTTTGATCAGGTTTGCGTGAAGGTAAGCAATGCTAGCATCCAGTTAAATATGCTTAGAGAGAGTTAGCTTCAATATTGCTTAACCTGTGTGCGCATTGCTTACCCCCATGCAAATGGGCTTAAACCCACTTACTACTGCTTAAATATGCTTACTCCCACTTGCTACTGCTTAATAGTGCTTAATCCTGCTTAACCCCACACTAATTTAGACAGAAATGTAAAATGGTTCTTGGGAAGTTGGTGGATTTGGACACCATTTGGAATTATCATTCATTACACATTATAAGTTTGATTTATATCCCTGATTCATGTGTACATATACTGTATGGGGCACTTGTGTTTTTCCATGGATTTTACAACATTATGACAATGACACCGCACATCTGCATTTAATGCAGTACTCCAGTTCACAAGTATATGTTATTTAGTAGGTTATGTAACAAAAAAATAGTGTTCATAAAGTGATCTGACATGGAAAATGGAATGTACTGAAGTGAGACTCTTATCGGGAATGACTGCTCGTAAGCCGAATGCTCTGCCCACTACACTATTGCAGTACTGCTTCATTTGCATATATCTTGATATTTATCCTCTTGTGCCATTTAAGCTGCAGTATACGCGAGCTAAGCAATGGGCAAACCCGCGCACCTACGGATAAATTTTATCTGTTTGATAACAAAAAAACTTGTTTATATTATTATATTTTAACTATTGATCTTATAAACTAGGGGGAATGTTGCTGGGGGTATGCAACCACCTGTGAGTGGTTTCACTCATTGTTATTGCTAAATTGCTGTTCTTGATTGCAGGGGCGTGTATATTCTGAGAGCTCTGCTCTCAGACACACCCCCTGCACTCGTACACACTCAGTGTCAATTTAGAAGCTTGGGCAGCACTCCTTCATTAATATGCATGGCGCGCTGCCATGCTCCTCCTAAATGGTCACTTCTATACAGGACTAAGCTAGTTCTGCACGGAAGATTAGTGAATCCGGGGGTGGGTCTTTCACCTACTTTGTGTTTAATTAGAATAACCCATTGTTTCGTTAAAATCCACTTAAGTGTTTTAGAATCACTGCTAAAACATGTAATAAAATGGCTGGCTGGGCTAAAGTTATATTGTGTCCCATACAGCATAGGAGATTGTCTATAATATGTAAGCCCTGCAAGTGAAGTATTTAAAATAGGTCTGAAATGTCCTGCTGTTTTTTTACTGTATACTTCTCTTGTTAAATCCTGAAGAAGAGGTTTTGAATATCCTCTCCTGACAAACATTCCTACCAAGTTATTGCACTCTTCTTCAAACTGTGAGTCTAAAGTAACCATCCATGCTGCCCTCAGTAGCTGCCCCTTTACTACTGACCATTTCTGATGGTGGAGGTATGAGCTGGAGTAATGAAGAAAGTTGTTAGAGTAGGTCTTTTTCCTTTAAATACTGGCTGTATATCTGTTGGATCTAATGCCTTTCTCCAACAATACACCCAGACAGGCTATCTTATCTGATGCACATTCATGTGTAAAATGTAAAAAGTTAGTTGTAGAATTAATGTATTTCATAAAGGACTCAATATCATCAACCTTGTTTTTGCAGAGGATAAAGATATTGCCCGGGTAGTTGACATAAAGCCATAAAGATGCTTTCACATAATTTTCAAATAGAAACTTATGCTCCCAATGGGTCATGACTAGATTTGCAAAAATAGACCCACAGAGTGACCCCATGGCTACCCCACTCTTCAGTAAATTATATTTTCCATCAAATGAAATGTAATTGTTATCCAAAATCAGATGAAATAGCTCTTCACAGAGATTAATCTCATCGTGGGGGACTCTTTTCTGGAAATAGAATTCAGTAACCCATGCTATACCTATATCCTAGGGGATGACTGTATAGAGATCCTTTACATCTCTGGTAACAAAAACATCTTTGTGGTCATATTCAACTTTGTTACTCAACTCTAAAAAAATGCCAAGAATGCCTACAAATTTGTGTTTCATTTCTTAAAAGAATTTTCAATTTTCTCTATCGGTATTTAGCACAGGCTGATGTTATTGAATTACACCCATCCACTATGGGACACATAGAAGGGTTATCAATATTTTTGTGAATTTTTGGGACCCCAAATGTAATTAGTGTGAGTGGGGTGGTCACATTAAAATAGTTGAAACTGTCTAGGTCTATGCGTCAATCGATGAACATGTCCCAAATTGTGTACCAATGCATCTATATGCTCTATTCAACTGATTCTTTGAAACAAGTTTGTAAGTGTCACTATTTAAATCTCAAGCATTTTATTTTATTATTCATGCAAATCCATGATAACAAGTCCATCTCCCTTTTCTGGTTTCATGATTCTAACATTCTGTTGTTTTAAAAAAAAATCAATAAATCAACTTCTTGCTTACTTAAGTTGAATTCACAATACCTGTTATTTTGTTTTAAAAAGTTTCTGATATCTAATTCATATAACTTTATGAAAGTTGCAATACTGGATGCAGGGGTGGGTTGAATGTGCTTGAAATATGGAAATCATCAGTAAGGATATTATTGCCATCAAAAGTAAGTTTAAGGATTAGTTGTTAGTCTTTTAGCATCTATGCTAAGGAGTATCAAATAAAGGTAAAGGGGCAGCTCATGAGGGCAGTAAGGATGGTTACTTTAGTCTCACAGTTTAAAGAAGAATGCAAATACCATGATGGGAATGTTGTACATGTAGGATTATACCTGTCCTGGCCGTATTTTTATTCAGGCAAAATGGAATGTAGATTACAGTACCAGATTTATGAGAATGAATATGATATAAAAATAATACTTCTGAATAATGCATTAGCAAAACATATTCACATGTACCTAAATCACCATTTCAAATACTTGTTATAAGGTAAGTCAATGTCAGTATGGGGGGGGGGGAGGGCATAGACACTGGATTTGGAAGAAAAATAATTATTTTGGCAGCTACTTTTAAATGCTTGCAACCGCCCAAGCTAGAATGATTATTGCTCAGTCAGTTGTACTCTAAAGCATAAAGCTTTATCTAGATAAAGTGCCATTATTATTATTTTACATGTCAATAATCTCAATGAGAATTTGTATTTTTAATATTTTTATTTTTACTCGTTTAGTAGTCTTAGTTTAATACATATTTTTAATAAGTTTATTCAGAGCTTTTAGTGATTAAATAATCTCACACTTTTAGATTACTGTGTTTATGCATTTTACAGCACTTTGGCCCTTTAAGAAATGTAAATGGGCGGGTTTAATGACATCATCCTTAGATCAGGTGACCATTTTGAGCTTTATTTAAAAACCTGCCTTTTGTTATTTTAAACCTATCTGAAGAAGTGCATTACTGTTACATGAACAAAAGTGCTCATTTGTGTGACAATATACCCAAGCAGAGCTCCACGTGGTCCTGCAGAGGGGTCCTGGCAACAGAGAACTGAAAGAAGCGACCACTTTCCAGATTTAAGTATTTTTTGGCTTTTTTATCTGCATTGTCCTCTCTGGCTTTCATTTAACTAGCTATAACTGTTTTTGTGTCTATCTGCTGATTTCTGAAGTATCTGCACTTAAAAGTAGCATTTTGGTCGACTCTGGTCATTTAATACTGTTTTTTTGTTAATTTAACTGCTGAGGCTGCCCACTAAAGTGTGCTAGCCTGTGTAAATCGATTTTACTGTTTGCTTAATTGCATTTCTGTGTGCTTTCCTGAAAAAACAAAAAACAAAAAACAAAAAAAAAATACTCCTTGTTTTCCCGCCTTTGCTCGACTAGTTTGGACCAGTATACAGGCTTTGCTGTATTCTGGGCTTTGTGTAGTTCCTGTGTTGGCCATTGCCTTACTTGGATAGAAGGAAGTTTCTGAACTCACCAGTGGGAGTGGGGAGCCTTGAGCAGCCTATCTGTCCCTAGGGGAAGTGACCTCCGCACTTGAGCTGTAAATTATTGGTTGCTTTGGACCATTTCTAGCTCTTTTCAAGTTCCCTGTATAAAAATCCGCCTCAGGGCATTTTTTTCTGGCTATATACCCAAGCAGAGCTCCACGTGGTCCTGCAGAGGGGTCCTGGCAACAGAGAACTGAAAGAAGCGACCACTTTCCAGATTTAAGTATTTTTGGCTTTTTATCTGCATTGTCCTCTCTGGCTTTCATTTAACTAGCTATAACTGTTTTGTGTCTATCTGCTGATTTCTGAAGTATCTGCACTTAAAAGTAGCATTTTGGTCGACTCTGGTCGATTAATACTGTTTTTTGTTAATTTAACTGCTGAGGCTGCCCACTAAAGTGTGCTAGCCTGTGTAAATCGATTTTACTGTTTGCTTAATTGCATTTCTGTGTGCTTTTCTGAAAAAACAAAAAAAAATACTCCTTGTTTTCCCGCCTTTGCTCGACTAGTTTCGACCAGTATACAGGCTTTGCTGTATTCTGGGCTGTGTGTAGTTCCTGTGTTGGCCATTGCCTTACTTGGATAGAAGGAAGTTTCTGAGCTCACCAGTGGGAGTGGGGAGCCTTGAGCAGCCTATCTGTCCCTGGGGGAAGTGACCTCAGCACTTGAGCTGTAAATTATTGGTTGCTTTGGACCATTTCTAGCTCTTTTCAAGTTCCCTGTATAAAAATCCGCCTCAGGGCATTTTTTTCTGGCTATATACCCAAGCAGAGCTCCACGTGGTCCTGCAGCAGGTTCCTGGCAACAGAGAACTGAAAGAAGCGACCACTTTCCAGATTTAAGTATTTTTTGGCTTTTTTTATCTGCATTGTCCTCTCTGGCTTTCATTTAACTAGCTATAACTGTTTTTGTGTCTATCTGCTGATTTCTGAAGTATCTGCACTTAAAAGTAGCATTTTGGTCGACTCTGGTCGATTAATACTGTTTTTTTGTTAATTTAACTGCTGAGGCTGCCCACTAAAGTGTGCTTGCCTGTGTAAATCAATTTTACTGTTTGCTTAATTGCATTTCTGTGTGCTTTCCTGAAAAAACAAAAAACAAAAAAAAAAATACTCCTTGTTTTCCCGCCTTTGCTCGACTAGTTTGGACCAGTATACAGGCTTGCTGTATTCTGAGCTGTGTGTAGTTCCTGTGTTGGCCATTGCCTTACTTGGATAGAAGGAAGTTTCTGAGCTCACCAGTGGGAGTGGGGAGCCTTGAGCAGCCTATCTGTCCCTGGGGGAAGTGACCTCAGCACTTGAGCTGTAAATTATTGGTTGCTTTGGACCATTTCTAGCTCTTTTCAAGTTCCCTGTATAAAAATCCGCCTCAGGGCATTTGTGCGTGGTTGGGCGCATAGCGCAGCAGTAGTTATACAGGTTTAAACTATTTCTGGCTCCGCCAAGTCTGCTCTTCAATTTTTCACTTAGAAAGCTCTACTCAGTCTATTTAGCTGTATATATTAGCACTGTTTTCGGGACTTCTAGTCTTAGCAAGCACTCTTATAATAAAGTAAGCACTCTTATACTAAAGTAAGCACTACAGCCATCCACTACCCCCTGTGAATACCCACTTCCCTTAAAGGCACAGCACTCCTTATAATATTCTAGTATGTCGAGTGGTAGACCACTAGCATCCTCTCTTGTTCAGCTGGTTAACCTGGGAATCTTAAGACAATGTTACAATTGTCTCATGTACACAGACAACCCTCTCCTCCTCCCTACTAACACAAATACTTGTGAGAGATGCAACTATATAGCCAGACTGGAGGCTGAACTCTCTCAACTCAGGACTGGCAAGACCAGACAGGAGGAGAAGGTACTCACACCCGAAGCAAAACCGGTCACACATAAAACCACCACCACTACAAACCAAACACATATGAACACAAAGACATACTCGGAGGCTCTTATAAAAAACTTACCAAAACAACAGAGGCCTCCAAAGCAGACACCCAGAAATATGCCCCCACAAAACGTAACACCTACAACACATACCTCAAACAACAGGTGTGTCACACAATCACAGCCCCTAAGGCAAAACACTATGCCAGAGACACTAGTAATAGGTGACTCTATAGTCAGACACACCGACGTTCCACTTACCAGGCTGAATAAGGAGAGGGTAACGGTGAGCTGCCTATCGGGAGCTAGGATCCGCCACATTACACACGCACTCAGGTCACTCCAAAGCAAGTACAAGTATGATGCAGTCATTGTCCATGCTGGTGTGAATGACCTGAGACATACCTCCCTGGACTACATGAAAACAGACATTGAGGAGCTCTCCGATTATGTAGCCCAGACTGATATGACCCTGACCCTGAGCAGCATCCTGCCTTCACCAAGAATGATGCCTCAGTACAAAGACAAAATGATCAATTTTAACAATTGGCTTAATCACTGGTGTCATGCTAGGGGGATCCAATGTCTGTCAGCCTGGGATGACATGCTGGACAAGCCGCGTTGCTTCACAAGGGATGGCTTGCACCTGTCACCACTGGGCTTCCGGATACTGGCCAAGGCTCTTGCCACCCCATAGTGCCTTTTTAGGCAATGCTCAAAAGACAAATCAACCTCCGTAAAAACAAAATGGAAAAAAATTAAGGGTAATGCTGCTCAACGCCAGAAGTCTAAATCTCAAGAAGCAGGCACTCAAAGCACTTCTCAGTATGGAGAACATCGATGTCTGTGCAGTAACTGAAACCTGGTTCAAGGCTCCTGAGAGCACTCCAGCTACCAGGCTATACCTCATATCATGCTTTTCGGCCTCAAGTTCCAGGCCGAACCACAAAGGGAGGGGGAGTGTCCATTTTCATAAAGGACACCTACACCTCTCGATTGGTGGCTACCCATGAAGCATCAGAAACCATACAAGTTTTACTCACCATAGGCAAAACTGCCATACAACTGGTCGCATGTTATAGAACACCCTCCCAATCCCAGGAATCCCATCAAGCATTCCTGAAAACACTGGAGGATATGAATGTCACACCAAACACCATCATATTGGGTGACTTCAACTACTAACATAGACTGGGCCCACTATTCTAGCCCTAACACCCTAGCCCAAAGATTCCTGGAATTCATTAACTCAAATGCTATGGAGCAACTGGTCACTTCTCCTACGAGGAGAGATAATATACTTGACCTGATTATCACAAACATGGGGTCCAAATGCTCTGCACCGAATATAAACCCCTCACTAGTAAGATCTGGCCATAAACTGATCACGTTGGATGTACATATCCCACCCCCACCCCCAGAACAAAAGACTACAGTGAAAATTTTTTCAAAAGCTGACTTTACACTCCTTAAGTCAGAAATGATATCCTTTAAGCCTACTGGGTTAATGGAAACCACATCCCAAAATGCTGAATCCTACACAACAGCCTTCTACGGACATTTCCAAGAATGCATGGATCAAGCAATCCCAACTAAAACCAAGACCCTCTCCACCAAGGGAAAACACCCGGTTTGGTGGACCAAGGCTATAAACAAACTGTACAACAAAAGAAGGAAGCTACTGCAGGACAAAGCCAAATCCCACAAGGGAAAGGCTTCCCTGATCAGCACAAGTAAAACTACGTTCTCTCATAAAACATCTAAAGCCAACTTTGAGAGAAAGATTGCCAAGGATACCAAAGACAATCACAAGGCCTTCTTCAATTATGTCAGAACCTTGGGAGGAAATTCTCAGATATGCTCTGAGTTGGTACACAACGACAAAAAATTCACTGACCCTACCGACATTGCCAATATTCTGGCAGATAGGTTCAGTGCAAATTTCTCCCCTCCCTCACCCCCTAAAGATGTAGTAATTATCCCTGCTGAATGTAACCTACCTGTCATCTCAGACATACAGGTGAAATCAGCACTCAACAAAGCAAAAACACAGCATCTATGGGACCCGATGGTATCCCCGGTTGCGTGTTACGTGAACGTCAAGATGAACTAAACCCGCACCTAAAAATGCTATTCAATCTTAGCCTCACTACAGGATATGTACCTGAACACTGGCACACAGCAACAGTGGTCCCACTCCCCAAAGGGGGAAATTCTACTGACCCTGGTAACTACCGCCCCATAAGTCTGACCAGCCTGGTCTGCAAGGCTATGGAAAGAATCATCATGGAACTCATAAATGGCGATATTGGAGATCTGCAGACCCTTGATCCCACCCAGTTCGGTTTTGTAAAAGGCAGATCCTGCCTCTTAAACCTGGTTGACTTCTTCGAGACAGTCACTAGTGCCATCGATGAGGGCAAGGCTGTCCACACTGCCTACTTGGACTTGGCTAAAGCCTTTGACACAATACCACACTCTGGCATCATAGACAAGCTCAGCAGCCTAAATGTAAATCCATATGACACAAGATGGGTAGCAAACTGGCTAAAAAACAGAACCCATAAGGTCAAAATTGCTGGAGCCATGTCAGACTCAAAACCAGTCACAGTGGTGTCCCACAGGGCTCAGTCTTGGGACCACTCTTATTCGGCATTTACTTCTCGGATGTGAAAGCAAATATGGGAGGATTATGGCTGACAAAGTTTGCAGATGACTGCAAACTGGGTGCCATAGCTGATTCACCTGCTGACACACACATCCTACAGAAAGGTCTCACTGAAACGGACAACTGGTGCCGGAATCATGGCCTCAAACTTAACGCCAAAAATGTATAGTCATCCCCTTTGGGAAAAACAAAGTAC
Organism: Protopterus annectens; assembly: GCF_019279795.1. Lineage (NCBI taxonomy): Eukaryota > Metazoa > Chordata > Ceratodontiformes > Protopteridae > Protopterus > Protopterus annectens. The sequence continues at coordinate 263,305,407 of NC_056726.1, read as the reverse complement.
CCACAAATTATCACATAGACAATAACCCACTGAGTACGGAAGAAGTAATCAGAGACCTGGGGACTCAAGTCGATAGTGACCTCTCCTTTGACAACCATGTTGCCAAAGTGGTCAGAAAGACATTCTACCTTGCCCATCTCATCATGAAGGGATTCTCATCCAGATCAAAGGAGGTCATTGTACCTCTATATTCCTCACTTGTCAGGCCCATGATTGAATATAATGCTCCATTTGGGATGTATCTCAGCCGGCACATGCAACAACTGGAAAGACCCCAGAAGTACCTCACCAAGAGGATCATGGGTCTCAAACATGTGCCTTATCCAGCTAGATTAAAGAAACTCCAGCTCTATTCAGTAGCATACCGCCTGCTCAGAGGTGATTTGTGCCTAACATATAGGGCCATGTCCAACCAAGAACTGATGGACATGCTCCATCTCAAAAAATCCAGATCCACCAGAACCACACGAGCTAAAGATTTCGACCTCTGCACAAATATGAATAAAACATGCTGGAGGGATAGATTCATAACACAGAGGTTGCCAGTACTCTGGAACAAAATCCCAGTTCATGTGAGACAGAGCCCTTCATTGGCACTGTTCAAGAAAAATCTCGATGCATGGATGGGAGATCGTAAGTTTACCCCGGGAGTCACCTCAGTGTCACTACTAGACAGAGGTATAGTTTACTAAATAATGGGGTCCCACATGTGTCACTACTAGAGAGGCGCAACTATATAATACGGGGTGGCGTAAGCCACATCATTGTTGGCTAGGCTTGTAAATGCCCCAGGGCAGATAGCCTAGTACACTACTATGAAACTATGAAACTATGAAAACTGTATATACATTCCTTTCACATGTTAAGTTTAATATTTCTATAGTGAGGATCTGTTTGGTGATATCTCATTGTTATGTACTGCTGTGATGGCTTAGTGGTTAACTACTGTGACTATAGTGTACAGGGACCTGGGTTCAAGACCTGCAAGGGCACTTTATTTTGTTTCTGGCCAGAACAGTGGCTGTTGCATACAGAGTGATTAAGGCACTTTTAAGCAATTAAATGGGTTTGATCAGGTTTGCGTGAAGGTAAGCAATGCTAGCATCCAGTTAAATATGCTTAGAGAGAGTTAGCTTCAATATTGCTTAACCTGTGTGCGCATTGCTTACCCCCATGCAAATGGGCTTAAACCCACTTACTACTGCTTAAATATGCTTACTCCCGCTTGCTACTGCTTAATAGTGCTTAATCCTGCTTAACCCCACACTAATTTAGACAGAAATGTAAAATGGTTCTTGGGAAGTTGGTGGATTTGGACACCATTTGGAATTAGCATTCATTACACATTATACGTTTGATTTATATCCCTGATTCATGTGTACATATACTGTATGGGGCACTTGTGTTTTTCCATGGATTTTACAACATTATGACAATGACACCGCACATCTGCATTTAATGCAGTACTCCAGTTCACAAATATATGTTATTTAGTAGGTTATGTAACAAAAAAATAGTGTTCATAAAGTGATCTAACATGGAAAATGGAATGTACTGAAGTGAGACTCGAATCGGGAATGACTGCTCGTAAGGCGAATGCTCTGCCCACTACACTATTGCAGTACTGCTTCATTTGCATATATCTTGATATTTATCCTCTTGTGCCATTTAAGCTGCAGTATACGCGAGCTAAGCAATGGGCAAACCCACGCACCTACGGTTAAATTTTATCTGTTTGATAAAAAAAACTTGTTTATATTATTATATTTTAACTATTGCTCTTATAAACTAGGGGGGATGTTGCTGGGGGTATGCAACCACCTATGAGTGGTTTCACTCATTGTTATTGTTAAATTGCTGTTCTTGATTGCAGGGGCATGTATATTCTGAGAGCTCTGCTCTCAGACACGCCCCCTGCACTCATACACACTCAGTGTCAATTGAGCTTGGGCAGCACGCCTTCATTAATATGCATGGCATGCTGCCATGCTCCTCCTAAATGGTCACTTCCATACAGGATGAAGCTAGTCCTGCACGGAAGATTAGTGAATCCGGGAGTGGGTCTTTCACCTACTTTGTGTTTAATTAGAATAACCCATTGTTTGTTTAAAATCCACTTAAGTGTTTTAGAATCACTGCTAAAACATGTAATAAAATGGCTGGCTGGGCTAAAGTTATATTGTGTCCCATACAGCCTAGGAGATTGTCTATAAGATGTAAGCCCTGCAAGTGAAGTATTTAAAATAGGTCTGAAATGTCCTGCTATTTAGCACAGGCTGATGTTATTGAATTACACCCATCCACTATGGGACACATAGAAGGGTTATCAATATTTTTGTGCATTTTGGGACCCCAAATGTAATTAGTTTGAGTGGGGTGGTCACATTAAAATAGTTGAAACTGTCTAGGTCTATGCGTCAATTGATGAATATGTCCCAAATTGTGTACCAATGCATCTATATGCTCTGTTCAACTGATTCTTTGAAACAAGTTTGTAAGTGTCACTATTTAAATCTCAAGCATTTTATTTTATTATTCATGCAAATCCATGATAACAAGTTCATCTCCCTTTTCTGGTTTCATGATTCTAACATTCCGTTGTTTTAAAAAAAAAATCAATAAATCAACTTCTTGCTTTCTTAAGTTGAATTCACAATACCTGTCATTTTGTTTTAAAAAGTTTCTGATATCTAATTCATATAACTTTTTGAAAGTTGCAATACTGGATGCAGGGGGTGGGTTGAATGTGCTTGAAATATGGAAATCATCAGTAAGGATATTATTGCCATCAAAAGTAAGTTTAAGGATTAGTTGTTAGTCTTTTAGCATCTATGCTAAGGAGTATCAAACAAAGGTAAAGGGGCAGCTCATGAGGGCAGTAAGGATGGTTACTGTAGTCTCACAGTTTAAAGAAGAATGCAAATACCGTGATGGGAATGTTGTACATGTAGGATTATACCTGTCCTGGCCGTATTTATATTCAGGCAAAATGGAACGTAGATTACAGTACCAGATTTATGAGAATGAATATGATATGAAAAGAATACTTCTGAATAATGCATTAGCAAAACATATTCACATGTACCTAAACCACCATTTCAAATACTTGTTATAGGGTAAGTCAATGTCAGTATGGGGGGGGGGGGGCATAGACACTGGATTTGGAAGAAAAATAATTATTTTGGCAGCTACTTTTAAATGCTTGCAACTGCCCAAGCTAGAATGATTATTGCTCAGTCAGTTGTACTCTAAAGCATAAAGCTTTATCCAGATAAAGTGCCATTATTATTATTTTACATGTCAATAATCTCAATGAGAATTTGTATTTTTAATATTTTTATTTTTACTCATTTAGTAGTCTTAGTTTAATACATATTTTTAATAAGTTTATTCAGAGCTTTTAGTGATTAAATAATCTCACACTTTTAGATTACTGTGTTTATGCATTTTACAGCACTTTGGCCCTTTAAGAAATTTAAATGGGCGGGTTTAATGACATCATCCTTAGATCAGATGACCATTTTGAGCTTTATTTAAAAACCTGCCTTTTGTTATTTTAAACCTATCTGAAGAATTGCATTACTGTTACATGAACAAAAGTGCTCATTTGTGTGGCAATAAAAGTTTTTACAAGGACCTTGTGGCTACTCCTTTCAGCTAACATAATTTATGTTTTAGAAGTTTGCTTTTTGTCTTTGCTGCTTTGGATTGCTTTTTACTACAGGAAGCAGCTCATTAAGAGTTCTTAGATGTGATCCTCTGTGCTAACTGTGAGTTGTGTAATTATTTTGTTGGCAATATTTAATGGGTCTTTTTCTTCATTTGTTGGACTAAGCAAGCTGTTAACCAGGGAGCAAACTTTTTATCATTTTTTTGGGAACTGTGAAAAGCTTGTCTTGTAGTAAGGCCAATATATTGTAATATTTTATATAGGGTTGCCACCTTTTCAAATGCCTAACATGGGACATTTTTGGCACAAACGTCAGATTTTGCAGGCCGAAGCATACTCACCACCATTACAAAGGACAGAACTTCACTTTTTTTGCCTAAATAAAAGCTTATTCTTGTAGCATTTTAGTTGCTTATTCTATTTCTTAAAACATTTAGGTGTTTCAGATACAGAATAACTGTTTTATGCAACTATTACATAAAATATAGGAAATAATTTTGTCCTAAAATCTCAGGACATTTGCCATTTTTACTATTTTTTTGCAGGACACAACTGCCCAAAGAGGGACTGTCCCTCGCAAAGTGGGACAGGTGGTAACCCTATTTATAAGTACTGAGAGTAGTGGTGACTCTGTGGGGTCTCTCTAGGAGTTGGATGAGACTCATCAGAGAATGAGCAAACGAGGAGAGATCAGGACAGTTAAACAGAGGAGATAAGTCTATATATAGTTCTGCAAGCAGACTCTTCAAATTGTTCTTTGACATTTCTTACTTGAAGGTATACTAGAGGGATGTTATAGAATAGTGACCAGGTAGACTAAATACAGTAATAGTCACTTTAGGTTGTGAAGGAGACTATATGCTCTGGAAATCTGGTTAGTAGAACAGCAAGAATTGAACTTTACTTATTGTTGAAAGTTGGTATTTCACCTCTTTGTATAAGTTGGATAAGGATAAACATAGCAGGTAGGCAGGCAGGCAGGAAGGCAAAGTACTTAGCTTTGTTTCTAATTGACTGTTTCATTCTAAGTTTATATCCCCCATTATTGATAGTTTACTGTGCTTGGGTGACCAAGGGATTTTTTTTAAGTATGTCCTGGAATGAGGTTAATTAGTTTGGTGAGGAATGGAAATTAATGCAACATATATTTTTATTTTATTTTACAGTTTGTTTACCTAGATCGTCCATTGGGCCAAGAAGAGCCTGTTTTCAATGGAGTCCCGGGGAGAAAAGCTCCATGAACAGCAATATAATATGAAGACAATGCATTTACATTTATGTAATACTATTGAAGAACGATGGTATTACACAACATGACAAAAAAATCCACGATTGCAGTGAAAATTTGAAAATACAATAAAAAAAGCAAAGGGTAAAATTGGACACACACACACACACACACACACACACACACACACACACACACACACACACACACACACACACACACACGCACACACATAAATAAGTCAATTAAAATAAGAAAACTCCATTGGTACATATTCCCGTTAGATTTGTTACAATGTGAAATAACACAGGACTGACATTACAGTTTTACATGGACCTCTACTTGAAGCCAGTTTGGTGGTCTGTTACAGAAAATACTGCTTCTGTGTGAAAGCTGGTGTTTTTATCATACTGTTTCACCTTCACCTTGCCTCCTCCTTGGTCTTTTGTCAAACAAAAGATGATAGATATGGCCGCTGGCAGGTAACCTCCATGTATTATCTTTTAGCCACATTTCAGTGATTGTCATAATTTTGGCTGGTATTGATATGGCCATATTTCTGCCTGTCATCTCTTATTATCAATGCTTCCTATATTGAGGTATGTAAAGGATAGTTGCTTATTATTTACTTGTTTGGAGTTGCTGAGGTCCTGTGTTAAGATTTATGTCACAAGTGAGTATAATTATTACAATTATAAAAATAAAAAAATATTTGGCATTTTGATATAGTGGATATAGGGTAGTGTATTTTGAGACTGGTTGGTTTTTAATAGTCTATCTTATACAATACAGTATTAGTAAGTATTTAACCTTATAGTGCAGTGCTCCTCCAGTTGCCCTACACATCAGCATGGACTTAAGAATAATAGTAAAAGTGAGCATCAAAACAATACTCTGTAGCCTCTTAGCAGCACACAGGTCCTAGTTTATTTAGACCAAGGGGTAGAAATCTTAGCAACATGGATACCTAGCCTATGACTGATTTAAACCAGAGTATCAGTGGTGTATGTATTTAGATAAGGATTCAGTGACTGGGCTATGCATAACCACTGATGAAGGGTTGTGCTAGACAATCAGCTTATGCATATGCAGAAAGTATGCATCTCTGCTGTTGTTTTTCAAATAAGCACAGTTTGTATAGTTACTATGAATCAGTGTCTTTTATACAAAGAATCATTATTATACATGTAATACAAATTGTTTCAGAAGCCGCTGCCATCTTTTTCTTTCAAAAATAAAGTAGAAAGTGAAAAATATAAAAGTACTATGCTGCCTTTTTGCAGTATTTTTCTACATTATTTAAAGTCATGCAGCATTGTCTTAATGGGGAGCAGAAAATGGTTCATAGGTTAGTACTAGGCTAACTGCCCTTGTGAGCCTAGCCAATAATCTCTTGTGAGACTCAAACCCTGCACTTTGTGTTTGTAAGGTAACCACCTTAACCATTAGGCCACCCTCCCCACCCCAAAGGTTGCTCCCTCCCCAGGGAGACACACACATAGTTGGCAAGTGCAGGATTTAAACCCCTACCTAACTACATTATGATACTTCAGCAGTACGCATTTACACGACGAGCTATACACATTACTAAATAAACAGCCTTTGCAGGTCTTGAGCCCAGGACCCTGTACACCATAGTCACATAGTTAACCACTAAGTCATCATAGGGAGAACAGTTCCTGCATGCTTCTGGAGCATCCCATCACTTCTTGCATTGCCCCAGCTGATTCTTCCTACAGTACTCATCCTAGTAAATTTAGGCTAAGGGGAAGAAAGCCTGACAACTGACAGACCTAAACAAACTGGGAGTGGTTTTGTTAGTCTAGAAACCTGAAGTCATTCAACCAACAAACTTTAGCTAATGCCCTTCACATCATAAACTGGTTCCCACTTCTGTCCAAATCAGCAGGCATTGATGTAATCACTGGAATTTAAATAGAGTGATATACTCTTCATTAGAAAGGAATTCTATAAAAATCAACAAAAAGAATATGTCAGTAATTGAAAATATTCTGGAACTGCTTTGACATGATTCTATGCACACCACTCAACCACACAGTCCCCCCTTCTCACAACTTCTGCAAGATCAAATTGCTACTCACTTTAATCTAATGTCCAGCATTCTTTCCCCAAACTAGTTTCACCTGTAAATAGCCATCCTCATCTTTCATACTATGCCTACTTTGTTGGTTCAGCAAACCATCAGCTTCTTAAATTAATACCACACTGCATAGCACTTCTGCTTTTTTGTTCCTTATATTCAAGTTTAAGGGGCTCCAGTCTTAAGGACTGCTTAGACCACCAGAGGGCCCAGCTATACCGCTGACTTGAGATCATTTGTGATCTCATGCATGAACCTAATTTCCTGACTACATAATGGACATTGGGCAGAGGGATCATATACTTAGGCCTTTATGATACACTGTCCTTCCACCTGACTAAATGAGTCAGTATCATTTTTTCATTTTTATCATCTTCAGCAGACTTGTCTAGTATTTGGGCCATTAAGAAAAAAAATGATCTCTTTCTTTTTAATTTCTCCAAATTTTTGTGTTTTTAATACCATGACAGAAATGGACCTAAGGGTGCCACCTGTCCTGTTGTCAGTGGGACACTCACAGGTTAAGCTACCTTATCCCATTGCCCACTGTGCCAAGCAGTGGAACCTGAAAAGTCACACTTTTCAATTGCACTGAATTGCCATGGAAAAGCCACAGTTACTTCCAGCTTTTCCACAGTAATTCAGTTATATCACCAACCTGGACCTGCAGGCAGAGCTATTCCCTGTTAGGTCTAGGTGTTTTAAACTGTGCAGCAATTGGCTGCAATTCATGAAGGTGGTGGGGATTGGGGCAGGAAGAGCCCTACAAAGATTGCGGCTGTAGAGCGGTTTGTTTTAGCGCTTCTACAGCCACTATGAAAAGTAATAGTGACTTTTTTAAACAGCCAAGCTAGCCAGACAGTCAGCTAGCCAGCTACAGACCCAATTATCCAGCCAGCCAGCCATTCATCCATCCATGCAGCCATCCATTCATCCAGCCATCCAGCTATTCAGCAAGCCACTCCAGCAGACAGCCATCTAGCAACTCCAGCAGACAGCCAGCCATCCATTCCTTCAGCCAGTCATCCAGCCAGCCAGCCAGTGCTTCATCCATCAAGCCAGTCATTCATCCAACCAGCCATCTAGCCACTCCAACCCAGTCATCCAGCCAGCCAGTCATTCATACATCCAGCCAGTAATTCATCCAACCAGCCATATAGCCACTCCAGCAACCATCCAGCTATCCACTCCAGTAACCAGCCAGCCATCCATTCATTCAGCCAGACAGCCATTCATCCATCCAGCTAGCCACTACAGGGAGCCAGCTAGCCACCCCAGCAGTCAGCCAGCTGTTGTACCCATAACTGCATCTCCATCACCACTCCTGTGGTAATGTCATGGTAGAGGGTGTGGGCAGTGTCATATTGATCACACCCCCATGTCCCACTTTGGCCCAATTAAAAAGTGGCAACCCTAAATGGACCACATTACTAAGTGAAAGTGTGAGTAAAGTTTGTGAAATTAGTATTGTTTCAATACTTGATGTTAGCCAAAAATGTTCTTTGCAGCACTCGCAGTGTGCCCAGAACTTACTACTTTTGCAATTCATAAGGACTTACATGTATTGGTAGCACATCTAAATAGGACTGTAAATTCATTTTTATGAGACCCATTGCTCTTACTACTATTGAAACTGTCTGGGTATCCTTTTTCCACATTGCCCTTGTTTCTTCCTGCAAATCATGGTATTTTATGACTTTATGTCTCTCTGTATGTAAGACACTATAATCACTGGGTGTAGCAATTTCAGTGATCAATGCTACTTTTGTTTTCTTTCTTGGACTGCTGTATCTGTTTTTTTTTTCACATCTATTTTTTGAACTATTGGTAGTAGGTTATCCCATGTGATATAAACTTAATCATTCTCTGTAATGCTTTGCGGCTCATGTTTCCAAGGCTTTGCAGCTATTTCAATATTGTAATGTTTGTACAATCCCAAGTGCAACAATCTTGACACATTATTATGCCTTTCAGTATATAGGCCTTCTGCCATTAATGTATCAAACCCAGCAACAAGATGTGCAACTGTTTCCAATTCTGTTTTGCAGAACCTGCATTTATCTGTTTTTTCCAACATGTTCTATGGACTTTGTAAACCAACATGTATGTAGTCCACTACTCTGGGCTGCTAATATTAACTTTTCATCTTCCAATTTAAATTTAGCTCTCCTTAACCATTCCTGCATCAGATCCTGATTGTCATGAGGTTGTTCCAGGAGTTTTCTGTACTTGCAACTATATGTATGCCTTTTCCTATTCTGGGCTGCTAATATTAACTTTTCATCTTCCAATTTAAATTTAGCTCTCCTTAACCATTCCTGCATCAGATCCTGATTGTCATGAGGTTGTTCCAGGAGTTTTCTGTACTTGCAACTATATTTATGCCTTTTCCACATTTCTTGCCTCCTCATATGATCTTGTCTTCTTATCAGGGTTGTCTTAGTCAAGATGTTGATTCACATCATCCTGGAGCTAAAGACTCTATAGTGTTTGATATAAACAAACTCAAAAACAATTGAGTCACAGGACATGGGAGAATTATCACTTAAACTTGATATTACTTGTAAATCAGTATGCGTGTGTACAGCCTTAAGAACATTCCTAGGGGCTTGCACAAGTGTATAAATACTGAGCATGTGTTAGCCTGGCTGCCATTTTGTAGTAAGCTGTTGAGTTGTAAGCATGTATATCTGTATAGTCTGTTAATCAGTTTGTTTATATTTTGTAAAGCTGCTATCCATCCTAATGTATTTCTATGTAATAAAGCATATACATGAAGAACCCTGCCTGTTTGTCATCTATAGTAGAAAGGGAAGAGCAACATGGTGTCAGGAGTGGCATATCTAAAAGGACATGGTGTCAGAAGAGGTAAGGCTAAAAATGGACATGGGGCCAGAAGGGAAGCCAGATTCTTTAGTTTGAGACCAAGAGGCACTCAGTTAACAGAGGAGGAATATACAGGAGTGTATCATCCCTACTGCATGTATAACTCGTAAAACAGGACAGAAACGAATTTCAGGTATTAAAACTTGCTCAAGCTATTTTTATTTGAAAATATGAAACGAGGCATACTGAATGCTCTAAACAAATTTCTAAGCGACTGAAATATCTGATATTATGATCTAGTAACAGAAATATTCAAAATAACTACAGAAAATGTATAAAATAAAGTCCAAATTGCATAAAATGAATAAAATAAGGGAAACAACCACATTTTTTCATTAAGCACTACTTTTTGCATTGATCAAAGTTATTTGAGTTGTCTGAAGTGTATGAAGTATTCCCATATTTGTGCAGTATTACAATACAGTATTTCACAGAGTACCACCATTACAGAGCCTATTTTGCAAAGTACAGTATTTCAAAGAGTTTGTTGTGCATTTGAATGTTATTACACGTGCTGGCAGTGTGCATATTCATATATAATTACAAAGGCCATATTTTTCAGTGCATTTGGGCATAATTTTTTGGCATGGCAGATGGAGTTTGGAAGCCAACTCCACTTGTGTTTGACAAAAATATAGCAGAGAACTGGAGAGTGTTTGAGCAAGAGTACGATATTTTCAAACAGGCTACATTTTCTGATAAAGATGACCATACAAAGGTATTTATTCTGCTTAATTTAACTGGGTTAGAAGCCATAGAAAGGGAGCGTTCATTTGAGTATGCACCTGCTGTCTTTGCAGGAGAGGGGGAAACCATCATAAAGTTGTACTGGCTGAGTCAAAGGAAAACCCCAAGTGTTTCAAATCTAAATTTAGAGAAATGTGTAACCCCCAAATGAATGTTAAAATGGTAAGGCACTTATTTTACACAAGGGATCAAAACCCTGGTAAAACTTTTGCAACATATATAACAGACTTGAGAAACAAAGCTAAAATGTGCAGATTTGGTGATTTAAGAGATGAGTTGATAAAATACAGACTTGTGTGTGGCAATAAGGATGATGCTGTGAGAAAGATTTTGCTTCCTAACAGTGATTTAACTTTAACTAAAGCCAATGAGATTTGTCAGACATATGAGGTTACAGTGAGATGCATGCTTCCAGTAACTTCTAAGTCCAATGTTGATAGTATGCAGCACATGGTTAACAGAAACATGTCCAAACACATGGTTGCAACTGCAAACCCTGCAACACTCACAAGGAAACTGCATAGCAACTTTCTAGCAAGTTCCAAGGCTTGGCCCACAAACAGTACAGTCTCAGTGAAGCATAAGAGTGGGTCAGCAAACCCAAAGCATGTGTCCCAACCTATTTTCATTGCCAACTGTCATAATTGTGGAGGAAGTCATAAGCCTAAAAGGAAAAAAAATGTTTAGCTTTTGGTCAGCAATGTCACAAATGCAATAAGTGGAATCATTTCAAAAAGTTTTGTAAATCAAAGGGCACACCTTGTTTTATTAAAGGGAGCACTCAAAAAACAAGTTGATCAACTAGAAAGCTGCAGCCCTACTCTTTATCTTGATAGTGTGTGAGTGCTTCATGAAACAGTTAATGCAGTAGATTTATGAGCAAAGAATTAAGTATCTTGTATGCTTCAGATAAATGGAAAATCCATAGAGCTCAAAGTTGACACAGGTTCAAATTGCAATGTTATAAGTATTTGCTAGAGTATGTGCTGGTGACAAGCTTGATTTGGCAAAGTGTGCGAAGCTTGTTGCTTATGGTAGAGAAGAGATTCACAGTGAAGGCTCAGTAGTGCTTTCATGTTATTCAGCAGAGAGAAGCTACAACTTGTTATTTTATGTGGTTAAAGACATGTGCAGTCATTATTACGGCTCAGATACAGTTTGAAAATGGGACTGCTTTTATTTAATAAGGAAGTTTATCATGTTAGTTCAAAAGACCACTGCTCTAATTTCACCCAGTATATTTTTTACCTATGCTGATCTTTTCAAAGACAAATTAAGAAAGCTTCCAGTTGTGTACCCCATGAAGTCAGACCCAGATGTCAGCCCAATTGTTAGACCAGCCAGGAGAGTTCCAGCAGCTATGCAGTTTAGAGTCAAAGCTGAGATAGACAAAATGGTACAGTAAGGTGTAATTTGCCCAGTAGATGAACCAACTGAATGGGCATCTTCCATGGTGGTAGCTCATAAGAAAAGCTAAGATAATATCGGAATATGTATTGATCTACATAATTTAAACAAAGCACAAAAAAGACGTCCTCATCCAATGTGTACAGTTGACGAAATTTCAGCCCTGATGCAAAATTCCACTATTTTTTCTATTTTAGATGGAAAAAGTTCATTTTGATAAATTTTGCTTGACAAGAAATCCTCGTTGCTCACTAAGTTCAGTACTCCTTTTGGCAGGTACAGATTTCTGAGAATGGCATTTGGGAAAATTCTGCCAGTAAAGTCTTTCAATGTGCAATGGAGCAAATTTTTTCTCAGTATTCCTGTAATGTTATAGTAAATGATATTCTTGTAGGAGGTAATGGTGAAACTGAGCATGACAGAAACCTTGAGAAAGTTCTGGAAAGAGGTCATCAAGTGAATCTTAAACTGAATCCTCAGACATGCAAGTTCAGGTTACGAGAAGTTACTTATGTTGGTCAATTGTTTACCAGTTCAGGCTTACAACCAGATCCTTCCAAGGAAACAGCTATTCTTGAAATGCCAGCTCCAGACAATGTTCAAGCCATGCAATGCTTCCTTGGCATGGTTAACTATCTAGGCAAATTCATTCCAGACTTAAGCTAACTAGCAGTGCCACTTAGAGAGCTGACACATAAAGATCTATCCTGGCCATGGTTGGAACAACACCAAAGAGCATTTGATGTCCTGAAACAGAGAATTTCCAGTCCATCAACTTTCAGATACTATGATGTTCACAAACCAGTTACTCTTTCCAGTGATGGTTCAAAATTTGGTCTTGGTGCAGTCATTCTTCAAGAGGGTCAACCTGTTGCCTATCCATCCAGATCTCTAACCCAAACTGAAATGTTGTATACTCAAATAGAGAAAGAGCTTTTGGCAATTGTGTTTGCATGTTCGAAGTTCCATGATTATATTTATGGTAGACCTATCCAGATTGAAACAGACCACCAACCTCTAGCCACTATTTTGTGAAAGACTATGCATTCAACTCCAAACAGATTGCAACCTATGATGTTGAGATTGCAGAAGTAGAATTTCAATCTTGTCTACACAAAAGGCAAACTTCTTTATTTTGCCAATACATTATCCAGATCACCCAGAAATACCACTGAACAGCATGAGAATGAGCAACTTGACTTTGAAGCCATGGAAATGGGAATTTTTTCTTCCACATGTCTAGATGAGAAATCATACAGCCTCAGTTCCTGTTTCATAAAAGCTCAACCACTTTATCAATCAAGGATGGCAGTCTAAGCAATCTAGCTTAGCTCAAGAAGTGCAACCTTATTTTCCATACAGAGATGAGATTTTGTCTGAAGATTATATTGTTATGAAATGTCCAAAAGTCCTTCTTCCAAAGTCTTTGCAAAAGAGTATATCACTGTCTTACATTGTGGCCACCCAGGAACCAATTCTACACAAAGGAGGGTGAGAGGACTAGTGTTTTGGCCTTCTATGTCACAAGACATTGAAAGAGTACTTTCATCTTGTTCTGTATGTAATATTACAAAGCCACATCAACTGAAGGAACCACTTCAGCTAAACCAGATTCCTGATATACCTTGGTTGGCAGTAGCCAGTGATATTTTTGAGTGGAATGGTCAACATTACTTTGTGTTAGTAGACTCTTATTCCGATTGGTTCGAGATTGACCTACTTCCTAATCTAGCATCCAGTACTGTCATTACAAAGATGAAGCATTTTGCAGTTTATAATAGCCCACACAAAGTTATTTCTGACAATGGTACACAGTTTACTAGCCAGCAATTCAGAAGATTCGTTGAAGAATGGGACTTTGCTCATGTCACAAATAGTCCTGAGTATCTACAGTTAAATGGTTCAGCAGAATGTACAGTTCAAAGTGTGAAACACTTACTTGAGAAGTCAAACTGAGATAATAGTTATGTTTTCCTGAATCTCTTGAATCTTAAAAATGTTCCTTGTGATAAACATGTTCAGTGTTCAACTTTCTCAAGATGTTCCAGTGAATATCCCTGTTCCTGAGATGAATCCTGAAGTTCCTGCTATGAGTTGTTCACCAAAGATTATCCCTGTTGCTAATTCTGAATACTATGTTACTAGATCAGGTCGTGCTAACAGACTATGTTATGGATACACAGCAACTTGGACATGAACAGTGTGTTTGTTTCTACTATCTTTATTATTGCATGTCTTATTCCAATGTAATTTCATTGAAGACAATTACAGCTTTAAAAAGCTATCCAAGGGCTTGCACAAGTGTATAAATACTGAGCACATGCAAGCCTGGCTGCCATTTTGTAATAAGCTGTTGAGATGTAAGCATGTGTGTCTGTATAGTCTGTCTGTTAATCAGTTTGTTTGTAGTTTGTAAATCTGCTATCCATCCTGATGTGTTTCTATGTAATAATGCACATAAATGAATAACCCTGCCTGTTTGTCATCTATAGTAGAGAGAGACGAGTGACATTATCTATTTCCAAAATTATTTCAGAATCATTTACAAGTGAGATCTACAGAACAAAATCAAGCAATATTGGTTATGTAATACAAACTTATCATAAAATTATCTTAAATGTCTATGACAGTAGATATATATATATATATATATATATATATATATATATATAAATGCACTTCAGAAGCTCAAAATACTGAAATCTCAAATTTCAGTATCGTAAGCCCAAGAAGTGGAATCCACAAAACAACAAAAACGAAACACCGCAAAATTCAAAATCTTGAATACCGGAAGTTTTTAATTTTGTGGTTTTACTACTCACACACACATACACACACACACACACACACACACACACACACACACACACACACACACACACACACACCCACACACACACACACACACACACACACACACACACACACACACACACACACCATCCAGCACACAAACACACACAATCAATCTGATACATGAAAGTAGGGGGGGCAAGCCCCCATGCACCCACCATGTGGGGGGCTGCACCCCCCACACCCCTCTACTTAAATATTCTCACTCTGAGGTCACACTACATACAAACACACAAAACACCACCATACAAGCTACTTTCTCTTTGTATACACACATCACAGCAACAAAACACACTGACACACACCACAGCTCCTACCCAAACCCCTTAACACACACACTTATCTGAATACATAACCATGGTGGAACTTTAGAAGTGCGAAATTCAAAACCTCCAGTATTCGAGGTTTTGAATTTCATGCTTCTAAACTTTTGCTATTATGTGTATTCGGCTTCTTGGGCTCAAAATACTGAAATTCGAGATTTCAGTATTTCGAGCTTAGATTCACTTTATAATCTCGAAATACTGAAATATCAAATGTCAGTATCTCGAGACTATAAAGCAGAAAAATCAAAATACCGAAACCCCAAAAGCCCGAAATTCAAAATTGCAACTTTTAAACACACCCTACATCACACAAACACACATACACCTTCCTCCTCACACTACAACAAACAAACAAAACACACACAAACACAACACAAATACACAAACAAACCTACCCTACATATAAGCAGGGGGGCAAGCCCCCTTGCATCCCACATGTGGGGGCTGTGCCCCTCACACCCCCGTTACTTATATATACTAACTCTGAGGTTGCACTAAAAAGACAAAGACACGAAACCCAACACTACGCAATCTACATTCCCCTCACACAAGCACACATCACATACGTACAAACACAGTTCTCAACACTTACACACTCACACTCTTACCTACATACGGTAACCTACACCTACAACTTCCCAACACACTAACATACACTAAAATCTCTACCCAAAACCCTTAAAATATAAACACTTACCTGAATCTGCAGCTATCCATTAACACAGCGCACCACCACAACCACTGATTTGACATTTCCGTATTCGGTTATGTGGTGTTTTGCAAAACTGGGCTTTCGTTATTTTAGTCTCGAGATACTGAAAGTCGAGATTTCAGTATTTCAAGATAGTGAAGTGAACCCGTATATATATATATATATATATATATATATATATATATATGTAGCTCTATGTCAGATGATCATGTTTTCAGAAACTCAAAATTCATACAGATGATTGAGTTTCTGAAAACTTGAACATCCAGAAAAACCCTAAAAACACAAAAATCTATTCTTTTACTTTTATGCAGGAGGGAAACCCCCCATCACCCCCACACCCCCTGCAAATTATATATACCAACTCTGAGATCGCAGTACAGTGAAAAAAGGGTAAATTTCCCGATCCTCACTGTACTGCAATCTCCATTCAAAAGCTTAGAGTTTTCAAAAACTCTATCATATGGCCTTGATCATATGAAATTCGAGCCTCTGAAAACTTGATCAACTGATATAAATATATATATATATATATATATATATATATATATATATATATATATATATATATATATATATATTAGATATATATTTGGACAAAAATGCTAAAATGTAACATAATTTAAGATGCTTTTACTTGGAATGATTTAAGTTAGCTTTTCTTGGATTTTGTTTCAATTATATCTTTATCAATTTAAGTAGACTTTTGTTAGATCAACTTGCAATTTATGGATTGTAAAAGGTAATCCTGCTTAATTAAAATGTAGAATATAACTCTAACAGTGTATCTAAGTAAGTAAAATGTAGTAGAAAGAAAACTGAGATGTTTGTTAGTATGAAATCTTGGCTGCACTCGTGATGGACTGCATCATCATCATCATCTGTAAGTGGGAAGGAGAGACATGGTATTAATAATATATATCATACATACTATGTTGCAAAAATTAATAAGGAATGAAAATAGTTTTGTGATGTTTGTTTTCATTGTGCACTTTCTGTTAAAAGGCATATACACACAATGACAAGAAAATGAGTATTCTAGTCATCATGTTACATCATTTTTCATTCTTAATGGTGTTTAATAGTAGTTGTTAATCACACATTACATTACTTTGTATTGCTGAAAGTAATATATCTCTGTCAAACCTATAGTGCCATTCTTAGTATAATTTGAGTTCACACTCACAGCTCCGTATGGCTTCCAGAACTTTTTTGGGTCTGGTTTTATTTACTAAGTGACTTACCAGCTAATCACTGTCAATATTAAAAAGTACAAGGACTTATTAGGAAAATGTTAATCTAGGATATCTTGCAGTAGACAAATTAATCAATGTTTATTAGTTGTTATTCATATTTTTGTATGTATGCCCGTATTTTCATAACTGAGAGGCCTACATGTTATTGAGGAGCATGGTGTGATATGGCATGATGGGAGACAGGAAAATACATTGTCATTGTCCATTTACATCACACTATACCTGAGAAATTAATAGCTGTTTGTTAATAATTATGACAATAAACAATATTTCCATGTGTACTTAATATTCAAAAAACAAGTGACTTACAAACCATTGCATGACATCAGGTGAAACATTACATCTTATTGAAGAAAGCTGTGTTTCAAATTTGCACTTTAAGTTGCATGTCTTGAGAAATATTCAATGTTTATTTATACTGATAATTATACAATTAAGCATGAGTTTTCATATTTCTGTATATATCTCAGTAAACATGTACTCACAGAGGAAATTATAGTTATGATGTGAAAGTTTATATCTGGATCATAGATGATAAGATCATAGGAAGTTACTAGGCTATTGGCCCTGAGGCCTTTACAAGCCTAGCTAAGAATTTAGCTTATGTTCTGACAAGTCAGTGCCCAATGCTCCTGACCAGGAGGGACACAGGTGGAATCCCAGATGTGTATTTTCTGTTTCCCAGACAGTTATCCAGGTTGTGTCAGGTTAACACAAATGTTCTAGCAATATATGTTTATGTTATACAGTTTCCAAAATATGATAAATTGTTTGCAAGTTTATTAAAAATGTAATTTTGGGTTTGTGTGCATTATAATATATTACAGTAGTTATGATAAGACTATGAATGTACTGTTAGCATTGCAGAGGATACTTCTTACTGATAACATTGCAGTTTGAACAGTTTTAATATCCTTTACTGTTAACAAAATATTTACTTTTGTTTAACTTATCCATTTTAAGCTTATTTTTCAGAAAATGCACTGGAATGCAAGATGTGTATAGGCTGCTAGAGGTGTGACATTTCACACCATTTAGGTGTTAATGGGATATTCTTGTTTTGATAATAATACTATCCTATGCATACTTTTCATAACTAGCTGCATTTTTCTTCAATATTGGTTCTTTTTGCATTCCTTTTACTGTAAAATTAAAAAAAAAATATATAAGAATGTCCTTTTTTGTTGGTTTCAGATAGCCCACAGTTAAGTCATATGAATGGAGATTGTGATGCCATCCTAGAATTTAGGAACGTTTGATAATGATTATTTTAAATGCAGGTTACCACCTTGATATATATGATCACACAAGAATTAAAACTGCTTTAAAATTATAGCCACTAAGATAGCCAGTTACATTTTTAATATAATTCATTTTTATCACACACATTTATGTACATAATTTTATTAATACAAATTATATTTATTGTTGGTGTTGCTGTGTTTGAAAGTGCTTTTATTTATATTTTTATAGCTATATAGCACTCATTTCTAAATATTTATTTTTCAAGAATAAAGAAAACATTGCTGCTGTTATTTTCAGGGTTCGTTAAAGTAACATTTTTAGACAATTTTTTTAAAAATGATTGCAGTTTGTAATTTAATGATGCATTCTAAGCTGCAAGTTATTTAGCTGCAATGCTTTATGTTAATTAAGTTCTGATAAGGTCTCAGAAAGTATATCCATAGATAAAAACAGTTAATTTGATGTTAATGCTTACTTTCATCTACATCCATTTTGAAGTTTATTTGATTCATTTTAATTTTAGGTTTTACTGCACACATTCTATAATCTTTTAATCCATTTTACTTTATTTCTTTTATGCTAAGAAACAACATTCATGCAGTGGTGTCAGACATTTTTTTTTCGAGACAACCACCATGCAAAGGCAATTTAACCAACGAAGTTGATGGCAACAGAAGATACCTGCACAGAGAAACACTTATGGTTGACAACAATACATCACTGTTTCCTTACACTGATGACCTCATAAGGCATATATTAAAAGCTGTTATTATACGACGACTACCCATTAATATTCTAAAACGTGGATGCTAATTAGTCAGCATGCACATTGTAAATCAGAGTTATACTAATAGAAAAAGATCCGGTTGCCCGGACTTTTTCCATTAGTATAACTCTTTTTTTTTTTTTTACAGCAATGGAGAAAGCAAGATCTCCGTTGCTTTTTACAACCTGTTTTGCTATGTTAAATGAGTTTAACATAGCGAGACAGCTTTAAAAAAAAGCAACGGAGCATCTCCATTGCTTTTTTTTAAAGCTGTTTTGCTATGTTAAACCCATTTGACATAGCGAGACACTTTAAAAAGCAACGGAGATCTTGCTTTCTCCGTTGCTTTTTTCAAAACTGTCTCACTATGTTAAATGGGTTTAACATAGCAAGACAGCTTTAAAAACAGCAACGGAGATTCTCCATTGCTTTTTTTAAAGCTGTCTTGCTATGTTAAACTCCTTTAACATAGCAAGACAGTTTGTAAAAAGCAACGGAGATCTTGCTTTCTCTGTTGCTTTTGCCCACAGCTCTGATGTACTGCATAAGTATACACATGTGCAGTACATCAGAACTGCTGCAGAATATCAGACATCTGCGGAAGGGCAGCAAGGAGGCATTATACAATGCCATTATTTAAGAAAAGTTATTTTTTTTTTTTAAATAATGTCATTGTATAATAGCAATAACCCACTTCTGGGTGTGGGTAATGCTGGATTTACCCACGGTTGTCTTTGTTTGGCCACTTGGGCTTCGCCCTCGTGACCAAACCACACCAACTGTGGGTAAATCCAGCATTACCCACACCCGGGCATGGGTTATTGCTATAATAGGTGATAGTCAAAAACTGTCTTAGTATGATAATTAGGATTCCCACTTTTTGCACCTCTTGCACTCAGAATGAGGTTTCTGGTGGCTTACTGTTAAGTAATGCATTTGAGTTTGTCTGCTGTTTTAAGGAAGCTGAGAAGTGAAATGTTAGGTAAAAAAATACATATTGCATATGAAGGCAAATTCAGAACATCTCAAGCTCCTATCAGTTTAATACAAATTTACCTTTGCAGAGCAGTATTGGCATGCCCACATCATAGTAAAATAACAAAAGTATCTCTTATATAAGACAGCAGATGAAACGTAGTTCAGTTTTGCATTTCATTTAGCGTAATGATACTAACCCCCGGATTCATGAAGCTCGGCGCAAGTCCGGCGTAAGGCTTGCGCTAGCCGTGCGGCGTAGATATGGAGTAGTTGCACCATATGCATATTAATGAAGGCGTGCAGCCACCACAGCCACATGCATAGGAAATGTGCACGAGTGCAAGGGGCATATTGAAGTTGCGCAGGGAGGCATGTCAATGTCGGCTTTCGAGGAGCAACCTAAACTGCTGAATATTATATTCCGCCAGCAATAGTAATCGTACCTATCAGTGTCCATGGAGACTGAAACGTATGCAAAGCAGAGTCTCTGCGAACAGAAAATGAAGAATCAAACACAAATGCATGGTAGGGAATAACAGGTCCCTACCCATGAATAAATGACAGGAAAACCGTGTGCCTGTAGTCCAACGTAGTGTTGATAGCTATACCATGTGGAAGTGAAACATATCAGATGTTAGCATGCCGCCAGTAGGTACGTCCAGTCCAACGGAGAGGGTCACCAACCGACCCATAATGTGAGGGAGAGAACATAGCTGTGCAGATGTGTCCATAACAAAATACACAAGGAGAAATGTAGATATAGGTAGTGACCGTATGTCTGAATCATATCCCACAAGCCATGTAATAGTCACATACAAAAGGTATGTCCGTATTTCACATACCAAATGTGATAGGAAATAGCATATGCATGTAAATAAAACAGAAGGAGCATATAAATGAGCCATAACAACACAGACACATGTAGTCCGAAAGGAACAGTATGATCCATACCGTCGACCAAGATTACCACCTGTCCCACTTTGTGAGTGACAGTCCCTCTGTGGGCAGATGTGTCCTGACACAAACATGTAAAACTGGCAAATGTCCAGAGAATATAGGACATAATTCCTCTGTAGACGTCATGCAATAATTGCATTAAACATATTTCACTAGACGTATATTACATAAATGTCAGAACAAACAGAAAAAGATACCGAAATGTTACAAGAATAAGCTTAGATATAGGCAAGAATTGTAAGTTCTATCTGCCAAACTGACCGTGGGTATGTGTCGGCCTGTAAAATATGCTGTGTTCACCGCAACTGTCACAGTAGGGTTGCCACCTGTACAAATGGCCAAAGTGGGACATATTTGGTACAGACATCAGATTGTACAGGCCGACACATACCCATGGCCAGTACAAAGGACAGAACATAACTGTTTTGCCTACAGAAAAGCATATTCCTGTAGCATTTTAGTTGCTTATTCTGTTTCTCATAACAGTCAGGTATTTCAGATACAGAATTAACTGTTTAATACAACTATCACATAAAATATAAGAAATATGTTTGTCCTAAACTCTCAGGACATTTGCCATGTTTACAATTATATGTCAGGACACAACTGCCCAAAGAGGGACTGTCCCTCACAAAGTGGGACAGGTGGCAACCCTATGTCACACTGTGGCCAATTGAAAAGGTGGAAACACAACCGTTGACTGTGGGGAGGCAATGTCTACAACAGTCGGACATATGTAAGGAATAGCTTGGACATAAGAAAAGATGCCATCCTACGAATGAGTAGAACAGTCTGGCAAAATCCAGAAGGCAGCTGTATAATCCGAATGTGTATGTGACACAGTCAAACGGGTAGTACCCGGATACACCAACCAAGTAATGAAGTAAGGGCATGTACCTATGTGCGTGAGGTATAGCATGTGGAAAGCAAACATGGCAAGGTAGTCCACACAACCATAAAGGTACCCGACACATGTAGGGTAGTCAATGTGTAACTCTGGCCGTGTCATGGGCCAACAACCAAAGTAGTGCTCTATGGGGTGTGAGTAATTCAAGTGTGAGGGGTGTGTGTTTAATGGTAAATTCCTCAAAGGTGATACTTGTGTCATATGCAGAAAAGGTGAACCGGAGGTGTATGAGGGGGCAGCGGGTGAAGTGGAAAGAAACACAACCTCATGTAGAAACAGCTGCAAGACAAGCAGAGAGGCCATAGTGTAGAACACAATCCTACAAACATATGAATATGGAAATATGCGAGACAAATGTATAGATACGGCACCGTCACATACCCACAGATGGGTCCTGATGGAACTGGCCATAACAAATGCAACACACCTGGATGCATAATAGCCTACCCAGCATACCCTCCACAACACACAACCTGCCACCATACCAGAATGTCCACCAAATCCAGCTGTACTTGGTCCACTGGCTTGTTGCAGAAACAGCTACACACAGTGACCCCTACGCATATGTAGTAGGTATTGTCACCCTAGGCAGTGTCAGGATTGCAAACCATGTATCCCCTGCAGGTAAAACCCCCTGCACATTTTCATGAAGCCACAAAAATCTTCGTTATCTAACTTGTTTTGGTCTTGTCCAATTTTTGGGATATCCCTCATGGGATGACCAACTTGTGTAAATAGTAGAATGGGTATGACGACATGATGTCCAATCCAGTAGATATCTGGACACAAGTCAGAATGTGCAGTGGAGGTCCATGACACTGTCCAGCCCTAAGTGGGCATGCATAACCTACCACCCAGGATAAAATACCTTCCCGTGACGCACGTGTCCAGACATGAATAGGAGGGAGAATATAATGCACACATTTGCAAAGTGGAAAACGGCATGAGGGCAAGAAAGACACTACATAAACAGGTCAACCCTGATCAAGTGTGAGGGACACTGACTGTGTGCAGTCATGACTGACCATACCTGTCAACCTGTGCGAGCAAGATATCTGGACAGAGCCATGAATATAAGTGAGACAAAGGTCCAAAAACAGGGACAATCTGTAAACATATCTCTTAGAAACATAGAATTTGATAGAATAACAGTTTGCACATTGGCATTAATGTCTGGAGTATGAAGTCTGAAACTCAACTGTCTGTCAGCACATCCCAACTGCAGTCTTTAATGCTGAGCTACTGCTGTGCCAGAACACAACAGCGTATTACAGAGGTCCGTGCCATAGCACTCAACTGTCCGGATATTCGCAGAATGACTAGGGTCACCACCTGTCCCACTTTGCGAGTAACAGTCCCTCTGTAGGCAGTTGTGTCCTGTGAAAAAAATCAAGACATAGCAAATGTCCTGAGAGTTTAGGACAAAGTTATTTCCTAATTTACTTTAATAGTCGCATAAAAATGTTATTTTATATATGAATCCTCAATATGTTATATGAAGTAGCATAAGCAATTCAAATGTTACTAGAATAAGCTATTATATGTACAAAAAAGGTTAAAGTTCTGTACTATGCACGGCTGTAGGTATGTTTTGTCCTGGAAAATCTGACATCTCTACAGAACATGTCCCACTGTGGGCAGTCGAAAAGGTGGCAACCCTAAGAATGACCACAGGTTCGCCCCATAGTGTTGCTGTGTGCCTACAACAATCTGCACCAGTGTGGTAAATAGCTGAGGATTGACGTCACAAAATAATGAGAAATATCCTGAGTATAAGACTCCACAACCTGCAGAAAAGTAATGCTAATGCAAAACCTAGCATTCTATCAATGTTCTAAGCTTGTATGAGCAATCGTTAAAATGTGTCCCTAATTGTCCCCCCATCATGTAGGTTTTGTGCAGGTTCGGCACTCTAAGAGGTTGAGAGGTATGGTCCATACATATTTACAGGAACAGCCCTTCACACTTGTGTAATGTACAACTGCATACCTGTAGTCACTTCATGTCCAAAAATAATAATCCCTGTATGACTGTATACAGGTAATAGTCAAATGTGAATGGGAACCATACCTCTCAACCTAGAAACATCAAAAATCTAGACAAGGCCCATGAAAAATAGGTACAAATCTGTACGCTGATTAACATCTAATTTGCATACATAATTATGTAACCCCACCCACTCTGATGGAATTGCGGGATACCAACTTTCAAACACAAACTGAAGAACAGACAACCAAAATATGGCACCAGAGTCCTCCTGCAGCCATTCCAATGCCCCATTACCTTGCAGTTACTCCCCATTTACCATAAACACTAATGTGTGCATACTGCTTTACTTCTACAATGATTATTTGGATTTTATTTTTACATTTTGCAGCACAACAATGCAAACACTAACAGACACCTCCTAAATAAAGCAATACTGTCTCACAATGAAAATAGATATGGCATTAAAACTTCTGCTCTTGAAACTCACATTCATTGAACTAGCATTGAAACCCACATACCACAGCCAAAGAAAATGCATCTGGCCAGTGGTGGATAAAGATTACCTTTGGGATGTTTTCAATTCATTGGGCCCTTGCACACAAAACAAGAAACATACATGTGTTATTTTCTTTGATACACCTTTCTGACTTTGTGTTATACATTTAAAATGCCATAAGTACAGGACATTTATATAACGGAATCATGTTTGCATACTAATTTGGGATATATATTTTTTTACCAAGGGATAACTGACATAAATGGGTTGTTTTTCCATGGACCATTATTGGTATTCATTTGAGTCCTATTAAGAGAAGAGGGTTATATCAACCACTGAGTTTCAATGGATTAGAAAGGACACATCTATTAGATATTAGGGCAGCTGTTTTTCATAAAATATTCCAGAGGGATACAGCAAGATTACAACTGTTTATCAGGCCAATACCAACTGGAATATGACAGCTAGTTCAAAACTTTGGCAGACAATAAGAGCTGCCATGGCAAGCCTACACAGGATATTGAAAACAAGAAATCATGGAGGAAAATATGGAAGTGGACTTCACAATTACATGGCACTAAATGGAAAAAGAATGCTGTTACAATTGTCTCCTTGTTATTAATATGGCTATAAATATAACTGAGGATCACACTTGGAAGCATATCCATAACCAGTTAAAGGATATATGCACAGCAAATGCTTAAAAAACAGGAAGTGCAACTGTTCTTCAATTATGTGTGGAATCATCTATAGATTCATAGGTTCATAGAGTAGTACTAAGCTAACTGCCCTTGCGAGCCATTTTAAGCCTAGTCAATTATTCCTTGTGAGACTCAAACCCCACACCTTGTGTTTGTAAGGCAAACACCTTAACCATTGGGCCACCCTCCCTAAACCACAGAAAAGTCTAATGTGTGGCAGTAAGGGTGAAGTAATACTTTAGTATGAAAAATCTAGACACATTAGTGACAAATTAATACAATGAAATAATTACTGTACAGGTGTCAAAAAAGTAGAAAGACCACCAAGCATTACTTCAAATTATTTAAACATAATATTAGATACTGTCAGTAAAGAAAGGAAAGACAATTCCACTGCACAGTTACAGTGACACCTGGAATACTGTGGACTGTTTGCAAGGCCCTATTTCTGCAAGTTTGCAATCTTAATACTTAACATATACATTATTAAACAAATTATAAACATTCAACACACACTACAAACTAATATTTCAATTAAATAAAATGTTCAGAACAATCCATAGTGTCATTCAGAAACTGTACAGAAATAAAAGGCCACAGTCTGAGTAATGAAGAGTGGATGTTTTTATGAAGCAGTTTGCAAAGACTCAACCAAAGCAACAAGAAAAATGTCACCTCCACATACTGATGAAATAAACCCAAAACAGAAATCAATTAAGCTTCCAAAGTCAAACCTCTGGGGCTGTAACCCCACATTCCTATTAACCTCAAAAAGCAATGCAAACAAATGGAAAGAAAACTCCCAAATAAAGTGAATCCCCAATTTACTTAATTTGACATACAGGTAGTGCTGGTCCAGAGAACATTTTCAGTCATTATCCAAGCCACAAAGCAGAAGACAGAGACAGGAACAGAAACGTGGTCAAGGGGTTATTAGATTGAGCTTGGAAAAAGTATTACATTTTACTGCTTTCTGTGTTAAGTCAGCAAGTTGTAGAGGATAAAATATGTAAGTTGGTTGGAATGACCCCTAGTGAAAAATTATTTTCAAACCAGTATTCATACAGATGAATCGCTTCACGTGGAAAATTTAAAATGCACATCATAAATATCTCAAAATTATGGCTGATTCATCGAAAGATGGGCATATCATGGCAAGTGACAGACAAAGTTGAAGTGAAAATCAAGAAACCAAAGATAAAATTACCAGTCGTCATAAGATGAGTAAATGTCAGATTGCGTTAAAAAAAATCATAGTATTTCACTTTAGCTATCAACATTATGTCTGTCAAGTGAACACTACAAATAGTAACACTACAAATAGTTTTAATATTAAACACCAGATATGATCTAACAATTATTTTACATTTCAGCAATGTGGTAATTTGCTGGATAATGACATTAAAGGCAACACCTCACATGGCTTCACAACTTCAATAAGAAATCTCCACTTTTAATAAAAATAGCAGAAGCATTCACAGAATTCGAGTTGAGAACTTACTTTCATAAATGCCAATTTTCAAATCGCTGATGTAAAATGAGTTAAGGAGGGTGCTCCTAGGGCTTACCTACCTATTTACACCAAGTTGCCTATCCAACCATAACATATTTTGCAGAGGCGGGTTACATAATAGTTAAAGACGTAAACTCAGAAACACAAGGTAAAGGGTTTGATTAGGACCTCTGTTACTAGCTAGGCTTGCAAGGTTTACAGAATGATAAGACAGTAAATACTGTCACCACTAACCAAAAAAGCAAGCACACTTCTTAAATGCTCCGCTTAAATAAGCTAGATGTTCGAAACAAGTAACTCCAGAGTTGTTAATTTTCCTTCCATACCACTCCATGCGAGTGTCCAACTTAAAGAGGAACTTCCCTTACTCAGACATCACTACTGCACATATCCGTACGACTTCAGCTATCCCAGATTATTTGTAAATACAACCAATCAACAACAAATATCCCAATTACTAACTAGCCAGCCCAGTACACACTCAGAGTAAAGCAGATCAACAACTGCTATTCATTATGTCAACAAACATCTCAGACTCATGCATGCACAAAAAAATCTGCCTCCCAAGAGCTAACTAACACAGAAATACTCAAATCGGAATTTTTGTTTCCTTCCAGTGAATTACAGGAAGGTTGTTACATCTACAACGCAAATATCCAATTGAATAGGCTTGAGTCCAAACCTGCTAAACTGCCTGCTGACTCCAGTCCTGCTGAGTGCACTGCTGAATAATACATCCAGTTCTGCTCACAATGTCCTGCTGCATAATGCATCCACTCCTGCGATGTCCTGCTAAATAATACCCATTTCTTGCCCTAAACATGCAGCTGCTCTGCTCGCTGGAATAAATTGTGCAATTGCAAAAATCCACTCCACTCCTTCTTGTGTGTTGCCGGTTGCCCCAAAACATATCCGTCTGCTCGCTCTTGCAATGAAATACGCTTGGGTTGGTATTCTAAATGTAACCGGGCCCCGTAATACAGCTAAACTGCTGCTAATACAATTCCAAATGTTTCCCCGCTGCTGGAAAATGGTGAGCTAAAGGAGCTCAATTCCGACTGGCTAATAGCCCTGACGGAGCTGACGTCATCAGCGAACTTCGAAAAAAATGAATAATACTATAAGAAAAAAATTGGAAATGAAGGGGTGCCACTTTGGAATCGTGGCACCCCTTCATTTAGACCCCAAAACTCGGTAAAAACCAAGTAAATCGGTATGGTTGAGAGGTCTGATGGGAACACCCCTCACGGTGGAGTAAGGATTGTAACAACCCCACCCATAATATGTAATGCCAACAGAATAAGCTGCTGACAGGTGCCCAAACACCTGTGCCTAGAAACACAGGTAAAACTTCAAAATAGGGAGATAATCCCTGTCCATATGCTTCGTCTGACATTTGACCTTGGCCAGGGAAGTTCTGTGCACCAGGTGGACAAGCCTAAACCCAGATCACTACATGAACACCCTGACAATCAAAGACCTGTATGTGGCTGGACTATATACTTTGGTGTTCTGCATATCCTCGGAGTGATTAACAATGCAGCCGGAGTCCACAGCAGTAGGCAATAGCGAATGTGTAATATGTAGTACCGCCTTTTTCCCAGCAGGAGAATGGATGCCTGTGTCGTAGGTGAAGCGGTGAGGCATATGTTGATGTAGCTAAGTACTATGGGTATGCATATCAATGAGGGAGAACACCAATAGAATAGCGGTTCCGGTATCTGGCCAACATGAATGCAGTCATGGTTGACCTACAACCACTGCACATATAACTTGAAAGTGTAATGAAAGCGTTCATGCTGTACACACATTTAAATATGTAAAGGTGAACGTGTGTTTTGCAGTAGTCTGTAAACTGGAATACAGATATGTAACTGTTACGGTCAGAATTATGAAAGTTCATGGAAGCACAATTATCTATAAAACATATGTAACCCACAATAAGTATATGCAAGTGCGCCTGCGCATGTGTAATCCGCTCACAGAATAGAAAATGAATGGTGTTTTCCCCACGTTCTATGTACATGGCTCATACCTGTTAACCCCGTAAAGTACAAAACCGGACAAAGCCATGACAACTACTGGTACAAATAGGGACAATCCCCAGATGTTGCCTAACAAACATAGAAAGTGGATAGAATAACAGGTGTGTCACTAGCATGGATTCTCTGAAGGGCATGAAATCGTAACCTGAAATGTTTGTCATTATTTACCAACGTCAGTCTTTAATGATATGCCACTAACTTGCCAGATAGACGCAAGGTTATGAAAAATGGACCAAAGATAAGAGGCAAACAGCTGTACATGCAGCGGAAATCTGTACAGTTGAAAGGTATGATATGGAGATATATATATATACACATATATCCACAGACATAATCCAAAGCAAATTACGAGATGAGGAATGTACAGACATATGTATATATGTACAGATATATATATCTATACACACATGATACATGAATAGATATATACACAACAAATATATGTTCCTGTACATATAACACATGTACATAAATAGGTCACAGTATAGCTAATATGGATAGACAGACAGGCAAGCATGAAAGGAGAATACATTGATGGTTTCCAAACCATTGCCCGGAAAGTACCAGTGTGACAGGGCCTGCAGGTACTACACGTTAAACATGAATATAGGTGTCCTTTGCAGGACCCCAAAAATTGATCCTGTACAAAGTGCGAACCGTCATTGATGCAAAAGACGTCACAGCTGCAACTTCAATATAGCTGTACATGCAACAGTAGCAGGTGCAAGGGTAATATACATGGGTCAATTGAATGTATGATGTATGAGCTGATATCCGCAGAGTGGGGAGTGCTCGGAAGTGTCCTCACACTTTATTATCGCTCACATTAAACATGTCTAATGGGTACTGTGGAGGTGTGTCAGGTATGGGAATCATGGGTATGCAGAATTGGGCCAAGGTGTTGGTTGGCACAGATCTATTAGGTACGCCCCATGGGAGTGATCAATATACCAAAGTGGGTATAGCACACGCCTATATTCACCAAAAAGGTGCAACCCATCCACTGGATATTGCGTAAACCACTGGGGGAAGACGGAGGGACCTATATCAGTGTCATGTAGGTGATTATCATGGATGGACATGCACACGACCAAGATGGTAACCATACCTGCCAGAATGTCAGAATAAGACAGCTGGACTAAGGCATAGTACACGACAGACAAATAGGGACTATATTAAATATACCTCAGACAAAGTCAGACCGTTGATAGAATAATTGTGTAGTCAGGAATACAAATGTTATGAGAGTTAGTAATCATGAAATAGAAATGTCATTCATGATTACCTAACCGCACAGTCCATCATGGCTTGCCAGCAATCAACCAGAAAGGCACATTATTATGACAAATGTAACAGAATCATAGGTCAAACCTTAGGGCGTATACCCATAATGTGTACAGGTGAGAGGTATGAAGGTAACCCGTCCTAATGAAATGTACAGAACTAGTGATATTAGGTGGACAGGTGAGAAGAAAGACGTCAGGACAAATGACAAAACATGTACAAGTCATAAGCATGTCTGTCCACAAATGTGAATTACAACGTATGGCCTGTGAAAGTCAATGTGGAAGGTTAATAGACTCAAACAACATGTGTCCCTCAGGGTGTCATGCAGTGCCACCGATACAGTGTCCAGTCCCCATACCGCATATGAGCTCTGCCACTGACGGAAAGCGCAAATACCGGCGTACACATAAGGTACATGATGGAATAAGTAGTGTGGATAAGCACCTGTTGGCCTGTGTGAGGAATATGACCCAGTGGGTGGGTGTGTCCTGCAATAGGAATGCAATGGTAACTGGCCTGTGATGGCGCCATGTATTGTGTGTATTGGCGTAACTGTATGAATGTGCAGATGTATGCCTCATGTGTGGTGTGTTCCTCTCACAATCTGTACCTGTCTGCCAA
>NC_056726.1:263242216-263269716 GCF_019279795.1 Protopterus annectens | reverse complement strand
ACACATATGTACATAGCTAAGCCTTTGCTGTCCCCAGTGCAGAACAGTGGCCTAAGCAATCATACACACACAAATGGAAGGTGGGTCCATGTCTGTTGAATGCTCACAGTACAGGAGGTAGCAATGTCGGAGGACACATTCCCCTGTAGTAGTCACCCATGACACCCGTGATATCATACCACAGTCCATGTGTCATGTATGTCAACACACATGCCCACCAATAGCAATGCATACAAACATGGCTACAGGAGACATATGTAGGACCAACAAACATGTACAATCTGTACTGTGTATGCAGCATCCATGCATGTGCAGTGGCTGATATCCATACCACAGCTGTGCCCAACTACAACATGCAGTCACAATGCAGCACCATCATTGACACCTGTATATGATGACATACAGACAGTACAGTTGGTTGTACATCCAGTATGGAGGGATCTGTCTACATAACGTGGTGATCCACCTGTGTAGATGTATGTGTGCCAGGGATGGCTCACAGGTGTGTCACACGCCACCCTACCATGCCATGTGCAAACAGTATGCTATGTCACTGTTACTTGATGGTGATGACTTAACGCATACACAGCAGTCAGGTGTAGCCAACTGTATGTCACGTGGCACCTGTATCACTGACATCCACCCATGTGCATAGCCACACAGTGCCAGACATAGCGTTATAATCACACAATCGCGGACAGTACAGCTGCATGTCTATCAAAAGATCATCTTATGGCAGGTGTATCATTCCCAGCACTGTCATGTGTGTCCGCCAGTGACCACACATGCCACCATATGGTGGGGACTACATCCCAGATGTAACACATCCCTGTACACCGTTGCCAGGCCAGATCTGTACATACATTTGCAGTGTAGAAAGGCAGGAGGTCGGCAGTTGTGGTATCACACTCTATTGGCTATCCGTGACACATAGTTGGTCACGCCGCCATAGTGTGTCGGTAACGTATGTTGCCGGCTCATATTGGTCTGGTGCTTGGTGTGAGGGGTGTATGCTACCATGCACTGTGGGAAACAGGATCACTAACCCCTCATGGTGATGCAGTCACTACCCTGTTGATGCCATCGGTCCCAGCCATACTTGGCTACCTGTGCATGTCGACACTTCTCTGTGCCACGCCATGTGGGCCTGCAAAGTACCTGGGCGCTGGTGAATGGCAGCGCGCCTGAGGCACGGGTCCAGCTACATGGACACTATGGGGTGTGTTATAGTGCTGTAGACCCATGAATGTGGACATGTACCCTGTGCTCAGACAGGGTATTACTGCTACACAGTGTGGCCTCTGGCTTATGCCATCAGGTGGCCTCTAACATCATCATTGGCCTGACACGCTGTGTGTACAACCCCGCACCATGTCAACATACCTGTAATGTTTCCCAGTATGTATGTCACATCTCTGTCCACTGTAGCCTGTTCAACTGACCACATGCTTCAGGTGCAGTATATGTGTGGACATCTGTGTCATGTACGGACATCTGTGTCATGTCTGACTGTCCAACAGTTGGGTTGAGGGCAGCGACATGCTGATATTGCCATACGTGCCTGTGAGTACTCCACAGTTACACATGGGGGACTGCAAACACTGCTACCTGTAGACACATGCCAGTACACCATAGGAGGGAACCAGGCATTACCAACATGCTGTTACTGTTGTAACCGAGCAAACTGCTGTGGTGTGCGATCTAAAAGCAAGACTGAGTCCCCAGGTGGGCGCATGCGGCAAGCACACACACACACACACACACACACACACACACACACACACACACCACACACACACACACTTGGCAGGGCTAGTCGAACATACACCTAACTACCTAACACACTACAGCATGAGCATTTACAGAACGTGCTACTGACATTACTGACAGCAGTCCCAGAGGCAGACATCTAGGTGTGTCATCATGCAAAAGGCAGTAGAAACTGCTGTTGTGTGCGGCGTCTAAAAGCAAGACTAAGTCCCCAGGCGGATGGGAGCATGCACGCAAACACACACACACACACACACACACACACACACACACTTGGCAGGGCTGGGAGTCGAACATACACCTAACTACTCTAACACACTACAGCATGACGCATTTACAGAACACAGTACTGAGATTACTAAGCACAGCAGTCTCAGAGGCAGACATCTAGGCATGTGTCATCATCCACACTGACAAGGACGCCGGCAGAGAGAGTGATCAGTCTGAAGGCATACAGACATATTACTGTCCCATGGTGTGAATCACACTGCAGTGATCGTGGCATGTAAGATACATGCACCACAACAACATGACATAGTCACGGGATGCCGACAGTACACCCTTCAAGATATCGACCAGTGTGTGTACTGTGGCATCGTGACATTGAAAATGGACATCTGTTGGCTGGATGACCACCATGGCTATACAATGTCAACAGCCATACAGGCATCACTGACACAAGGTGTCACGCCACTGCTTTACACATCCTTGGACTGTACTGTGTCCATCTACACAACGGCATACTGGGCATGCTCACACACATAGCAGTTGCAAAGGGCCGTCTTGCATGCGGATGGTCTCACCTTGCAAGCTCAGTTGGGACTGTCATGTGTGTCCATCTATACATACTGGGCATGCTCACACAGCAAAGGGCATCTTGCATGTGGAGTCTCAACTCACAAGGCTCAGTTGGGACTGTGTCTGTCCATCTACACAACAGCGTACTGGGCATGCTCACACATGTAGCAGTTGCAAAGGGCCGTCTTGCATGCAGATGGAGTCTAACATAAGGGCACAGTAAGGCATAACTGTCCCCACGCTGGGCGTCACACATGCAGTGACCAGCATACTCAGCTGCCATCTGTCACAGGTGCAGATCTGTACACGCAGTCTGCACCAGCCCCTGAGACATCACCATGTCATTGCTGCAGCAATACACAGCCATACATTACCACAACACCGTGTGACATGACCAGTGGACTGTACAGGTCTACAGCAACTGTGCAGACTACACATGTACTGAGAGGGTTCCAACAGGTGTTATGCATTGCAAGTATACCACTATACATGACCAGGTCAGCTCAAGATATACCAGGGTGGTACACAGCTGTGACACATGAGTGTTGCTGTACACCAGAACACACATGTTTGGATATGTCAAACATGTGATTGTAGTGGATATGTGCATGGACCACACACAACACATATGTACATAGCTAGCCTTTGCTGTCCCCAGTGCAGAACAGTGGCTAAGCAATCATCACACACACAAATGGAAGGTGGGTCCATGTCTGTTGAATGCTCACAGTACATGAGGTAGCAATGTCTGAGGACACATTCCCCTGTAGTAGTCACCCATGACACCCGTGATATCATACCACAGTCCATGTGTCATGTATGTCAGCACACATGTCCACCAATAGCAATGCATACAAACATGGCTACAGGAGACACATGTAGGACCAACAAGCATGTACAATCTGTACTGTGCATGCAGCATCCATGCATGTGCATTGGCTGATGTCCATACCACAGCTGTGCCCAACTACAACATGCAGTCACAATGCAGCCCCATCATTGACACCTGTATATGGTGACATACAGACAGTACTATTGGTTGTACATCCAGTATGGAGGAATCTGTGTACATAATGTGGTGATCCACCTGTGTAGATGTATGTGTGCCAGGGATGGCTCACAGGTGTGTCACACGCCACCCTACCATGCCATGTGCAAACAGTACACTATGTCACTGTTACTTGATGGTGATGACATACATACACACAGCGGTCAGGTGTACCAACTGTATGTCACTGACACCTGTATCACACATCCACCCATGTGCATATAGCCACAATTGCCAGACATAGCGTTGGTACACATGCGGATACTGCTGCATGTCTATCAAAAGATCATCTTATGGCAGGTGTATCATTCCCAGCACTGTCATGTGTGCTTGTGTCCACCATACCCACATATGGTGGGGACTACATCCCAGATGTACACATCCCTGTACACTGTTGTACAGATCTGTACATACTGCAGTGTGGAAAGCATGGGTGGCAGGTGTGGTGCATCACACATCAGCTATCCAACATAGTTGGTCACCACAGTGTGTCTGTGTATGTATGTATGGCTGTCTGGTGCTTGGTGTGAGGGTGTATGCTACCATACAGAAACAGGATCACTAACCCCTCATGGTGATGCAGTCTACTACCCTGTTGATGCCATCGGTCCCAGCCATACTGGCTACCTGTGCATGTCCTTCTCTGTGCACGTCATGTGGGTGCAAAGTACTGTGGTGATGGCACATAGGCAGGGTCCACATGGACACTATGGGGTGTGTTAGTGCTGTAGACCCGTGAATGTGGCATGTACCTGTACTGTGACAGGGTATTACTGCTACACAGTGTGCCCCCAGGCCATCAGGTGGCCTCTAACAGCATCCTTGGCCTGACTGCGGTGTCCAACCCCTGCACCCTGTCAACATACCTGTAATGTTCCCTATGTATGTCACATCTCTGTCACTGTAGCCTGTTCAACTGACCACATGCTTCAGGTGCAGTATGTGTGGACATCTGTGTCATGTGGACATCTGTGTCATGTCGACTTCCAACAGTCAGGTTGAGGTGCGTTTAGCATGCTGATATTGCCATACGTGCCTATGAGTACTTCACAGTTACACATGGGGACTGCCAACACTGCTACCTGTAGGCACATGCCAGTACACCGTAGGAGGGAACCAGGGCATTACCAACATGCTGTTACTGTTGTAACGTAGGAAACTGCTGTGGTGTGCGTCGTCTAAAAGCAAGACTGAGTCCCCAGGTGGATGGGAGCATGCGCGCAAATACGCACACACACACACACACACACACACACACACACACACACACACACACACACACACACATACTTGGCAGGGCTAGGAGTCGAACATACACCTAACTACCCTAACACACTACAGCATGACGCATTTACAGAACGTGCTACTGACATTACTAAGCACAGCAGTCCCAGAGGCAGACATCTAGGTCCGTGTCACTATCCGCAAAGGCAAAGACATCGTTAGGAAACTGCTGTTGTGTGCGGTGTCTAAAAGCAAGACTAAGTCCCCAGGCGGACGGGAGCATGCGCGCAAACACACACACACACACACACACACACACACACACACACACACACACACACACACACTTGGCAGGGCTGGGAGTCGAACATACACCTAACTACCTTAACACACTACAGCATGATGCATTTACAGAATGCACTACTGAGATTACTAAGCACAGCAGTCTCAGAGGCAGACATCTAGGCATGTGTCATCATCCGCACTGACAAGGATGCCGGCAGGGATTGTAGAGAGAGTGATCAGTCTGAAGGCATACAGACATATTACTGTCCCATGGTCCACGTAGACAAACACACTGCAGTGATCGTGGCAACGTAAGATATACGGTGCACGACGACAACATGACATAGTCGCGGGATGCCCCACAGACAGTTCACCCTTCAAGATAGTCGACCTGTGTGTACTCCGTAGGCATCCATCGTGACATTGAAAATGGACATCTGTTGGCTGGATGACCACCATGGCTATACAGGATGTCAACAGCCATGCACAGAAAGACATCACTGACACAAGGTGTCACTGGGCATGGCCACATGCTTAGTAATACACGTCTGCTCGGACTGTACTGTGTGTCGATCTACACAACGGCGTACTGGGCATGCTCACACACTTAGCATTTGCAAAGGGCCGTCTTGCATGCGGATGGAGTCTCAACTTGCAAGTGCTCAGTTGGGACTGTCATGTGTGTCCATCTATACAACAGCGTACTGGGCATGCTCACACACTTAGAATTTGCAAAGGGCCGTCTTGCATGTGGACGGAGTCTCAACTCACAAGGGCTCAGTTGGGACTGTCATGTGTGTCCATCTACACAACAGCGTACTGGGCATGCTCACACACGTAGCATTTGCAAAGGGCCGTCTTGCATGCAGATGGAGTCTAGACACGGAAGGGCACAGTAAGGCATAACTGTCCCCACGCACAGAGCGGTCACACACATGCAGTGACCAGCATACGTTCAGCTGCCATCACAGCTGTCACAGGTGCAGATCACAGATGTAGACACCGCAGTCTACACTGTAGCCCCTGAGACATCACCATGTCATTGCTGCAGCAGTACACAGCCATACATTACCACAACACCGTGTGACACATGACCAGTGGACTGTACAGAGGTCTACAGCAACTGTGCAGGGTACACATGTACTGAGAGGGTTCCAACAGGTGTTATGCATTGCAAGTATACCACTATACATGACCAGGTCAGCTCAAGATATACCAGGAGCCCCGGGTGGTACACAGCTGTGACACATGAGTGTTGCTGTACACCAACGAACACGCATGTTTGGATATGTCAAACATGTGATTGTAGTGGATGTGTGCATGGACCACACACAACACATATGTACATAGCTAAGCCTTTGCTGTCCCCAGTGCAGAACAGTGGCCTAAGCAATCATACACACACAAATGGAAGGTGGGTCCATGTCTGTTGAATGCTCACAGGACAGGAGGTAGCAATGTCGGAGGACACATTCCCCTGTAGTAGTCACTCATGACACCCGTGATATCATGCCACAGTCCATGTGTCATGTATGTCAACACACATGTCCATCAATAGCAATGCATACAAACATGGCTACAGGAGACACATGTAGGACCAACAAACATGTACAATCTGTACTGTGTATGCAGCATCCATGCATGTGCAGTGGCCGATATCCGTACCACAGCTGTGCCCAACTACAACATGCAGTCGCAATGCAGCACCATCATTGACACCTGTATATGATGACATACAGACAGTACAGTTGGTTGTACATCCAGTATGGAGGGATCTGTCTACATAACGTGGTGATCCACCTGTGTAGATGTATGTGTGCCAGGGATGGCTCACAGGTGTGTCACACGCCACCCTACCATGCCATGTGCAAACAGTACGCTATGTCACTGTTACTTGATGGTGATGACTTAACGCATACACAGCAGTCAGGTGTAGCCAACTGTATGTCACGTGACACCTGTATCACTGACATCCACTCGTGTGCACATAGCCACACAAGTGCCAGACATAGCGTTGGTACACATACTGCGGACAGTACAGCTGCATGTCTATCAAAAAGATCATCTTATGGCAGGTGTATCATTCCAGCACTGTCATGTGTGTCCGCTTGTGTGACCACACATGCCACATATGGTGGGGACTACATCCCAGATGTAACACATCCCTGTACACCGTTGTACAGATCTGTACATACTGCAGTGTAGAACGCATGAGGTCGGCAGGTGTGGTGCATCACACACATCGGCTATCCGTACACACATAGCTGGTCACCATAGTGTGTCTGTGTATGTATGTATGGCTGTCTGGTGCTTGGTGTGAGGGTGTATGCTACCATACTGTGGAAACAGGATCACTAACCCCTCATGGTGATGCAGTCTACTACCCTGTTGATGCCATCGGTCCCAGCCATACTGGCTACCTGTGCATGTCCCTTCTCTGTGCCACGTCATGTGGGTGTAAAGTACTGCAAGGGTGATGGCAGCATAGGCACGGGTCCACACATGGACACTATGGGGTGTGTTATAGTGCTGTAGACCTCGTGAATGTGGACATGTACTTGTACTGTGACAGGATATTACTGCTACACAGTGTGGCCTCATGCTATCAGGTGGCCTCTAACGTCATCATTGGCCTGACCGCTGTGTACAACCCCTGCACCATGTCAACATACCTGTAATGTTTCCCAGTATGTATGTCATATCTCTGTCCGCTGTAGCCTGTTCAACTGACCACATGCTTCAGGTGCAGTATATGTGTGGACATCTGTTTTATGTACGGACATCTGTGTCATGTCCGACTGTCCAACAGTTGGGTTGAGGGTGCGTTTAGCATGCTGATATTGCCATACATGCCTGTGAGTACTCCACAGTTACACATGGGGGACTGCAAACACTGCTACCTGTAGGCACATGCCAGTACACCATAGGAGGGAACCAGGCATTACCAACATGCTGTTACTGTTGTAACTGAGGCACATACTGTGAACATATCACAATGCATGCTGCACCTGGACTACATGGTATGACTGGTGCATGTTGACAGTACACCACTGATGTCACATACACATCTCTCAGTATTCACACATGTCCAATGCAACATACACATCCCTCAATATGCATACACAAGTAATGTGAGATACACCTCTCACATCTCAGTATTCACACATGACCAATACAACATACACATCCCACAATATGCATACACAAGTAATGTTAGATACACCTCTCTAGTCTGTTCACCATATGCATCAGACCATATGAGCATATCCCTGCACCAATGGTGTAGATGACAGGGATGTGGCACATGCTTCATCATATGCACAGGATGATACTGTTTGCCAGGGGCATAGGCGGCACCAATGGATGACATCATGTGTGCGTGTAAGGGCCAGTGATTTGAATGGACATGTCTGTTCCGTATGTATGTGGGTGTTGTGGAGTCCTACAGTTGTGTTTGCTGTGTGCGTGTATGTGTGCACACAGTTCTGTCATTTGTGAGGCCTACACAAGGGTATTATGGATAGCTCCAGAATGTACACACCAGGTTGTACAGCTCACTGTGACCGGACATGGCCACGTGTCCTGTGCCTTCCAGGGGTTGCACGGGCAATACCAGGCAGAGGTACAGAATGGTTACTGTCTGATGACACATGGCCACTGGAACCGTGTCCCTGCCGGGAACATCCAGGGCCATGTCCACGTGGCCTGCTGTAACCTGGTGTGGACATCACAGCACCAGCTGCACTGCTACTTCTACCAGCACTATGGGAGCAGCCATGTGAGGTGGCAAGCACGCGTTGACTTGCACTAGGTGGTGTAGCTGGCCTACGTCCATATGTCCTATGCCTCACCTCTACCAGATGTTCCAGCACAGATAGCTCACGCTCACGGATTGCCATGCCATGGTCGAGGATTCTGACCATGTCACCCAATCACCTGTCCAGAACATCAGCAACTGCTGTTGAGCACCTGCCAATGCCTGGATGTTGTTGTTTAGGGTACTGATAGCAGCCCTCTGCAGTCTCTGCCCTTCTCTGTTCTGCTGTTCGGCACATGCCTGTGCTGCCATTACAGTCTGGAACATGCATCTGGTGATCCCAGCTGCTGCGCTATGTCCTGCAGGTGCATGTCTGCCAGAGGTCCTCCTACGAGCAGCACCAGCCACATGCCTGTGTGGCACATCTGCAGTCACTATACTGCCACCATGGTGTGGAGACACCTTCTGTAGCCACCACACGTTCCTGTTCAATGCTAACAAATGATGACTGTCCTTCCTCTGTGGCCACTGTAGATGTGGTATGTCTTGGCAGGTGAACTGTGTGTGGGGAAGAGGGGGACATAGCTGGGATGGCAACCGTTGGCACAGATTCCACCCCTGACATCCCTGCCTGTACCTTGTGCATATGTTCATCACTGCTAGCATCTGTGGGGACACTATCAGATGGACCACAGGAGGGTAATGCACCTACATCACCTGTGAATGCAAAGAAATACTCTGCATTACAATAGACACACCGACACACACACACACACACACACACACACACACACACACACACACACACACACACACACACACACACACACACACACACACACACACACACACACACACACACACACACACACACACACACACACCGACACACACACTGACACACCATGCATGTGAGATGACAGATGGCATGCAGCATGCTTGTGATACAACTGACAG
Source organism: Protopterus annectens (assembly GCF_019279795.1). Lineage (NCBI taxonomy): Eukaryota > Metazoa > Chordata > Ceratodontiformes > Protopteridae > Protopterus > Protopterus annectens. The sequence goes on along the minus strand of NC_056726.1, from coordinate 263,259,877 downwards.
CATGCAGCTCAGACATCAATAATGTTTGTAAGCATACCCCCTGGAATGCACACTACAGCAGGCAGGTGTCATATCATTATCCATGCAATTCACACAATCATGGTAGTATGCATGCATCCCCATGATACACCATGTGGACCAGAACAGGATAACAGTACAATTGGCTGATGTGACCTTGACATGTAATCTGCTGACATGTTCATTAACATGCATGCATGCCTGACACAATGGTGTCATGACACATGTACAGCATCGTACTGGGAATCACATTGCGGTGTTGTCCATATGCCCTACAGATAGACTGCATGTTGAGCAAATGGGCATGGTAGGGGACTGGGCCGTCTACATTGCTGTACAGTATGATGTACAGACACTGTGCCATTGCATGGCATCATGAGGCATCTATATTGCTAAACAATGCATGTTATGTACACATTGCATATCCAGAACTGCATACATACCCATGACATACCTGTGGATTGTGACCTATGATGCTGAGGTGTATACACACCCAACCATGCTGTGTCATGTGTCCGGTTACTGGAGGACATACAGATGACACCCCTGCACGATGACTACAGAGTGTTAGCTGCCTGGCAACCATGTCCACACATAGCGGACCTGTCACATCACCATTTCACACATGACATTGATGTACCACGCACACATGGTGCACAGCTAACAGTGATGTCCTACGGCAGGGGGGAGAAGTACTGTTTCTGGGGTCTGGTGTCACTGTCAGTGGAATATGTGAAGATGACTAGCATCATGCTATGACACAGACAGCATGTTCAACACATCTTATGAGGTACATGTCACTGACACCTCCGCTAGCTGTGCACAAGCAGTTATGATGTGCAGCATACCACATCACCTGTACAATCAGTCTAGTATGGCTGTACTTGGACCATGTGTGGACAAAGTGGGACAGGGTGTATCCACATCCCATCTTTTGTGTGGCTACATGTCTCTGGCCATCCCCCATGGCCATGTGTGCACATGTGTTGGTCATGTATGTGATGGCCATCTATCACACATGTCTGTGTTGTCCCATATGACATACACCCATAGATGTTGGTTATGTCACCATCCACAGGGCTATGCAGACAACAGGTGTATGTGGGGTATAGGTTATGGGGAATTGTGACAATATTGCAACCAAAACGCTACATGTCTTGGACATGTTGGATGGAGCATCACCATGTGTGAAACCTTTGCAGGGGCATATAACACAATGGTGACGCCTGTGGTCTGCCCATATCACAGCTCACTGTGCGGTACTGGTTTGTGTACCACACATTCTGTTCCACTGTATAGTACATATGCCTCCATTGTAGAACACCTCCACCATTGTATGCACAGCTGGACACACATGTAGCGGTGACAAATACTGTAGTTTCATGTCTGTGTATCATTTCAGTTGTATATATTGCACATGGGTGGCCTGCGTGGATGATGGGTGATGCAGTCTGTATATCCATGTATTAACTGGCCACATGGTGAATAGATCTATGCTTTGACATGCCTGATACTGATGATAGACTCACCTGCAATGGACTCTTGTCTGTGCAGCATGCCAGAGGTACCTGTATAGGGTGACACAGCAGTATGAACATTATCCATGACTGTATGACAGCCACAGGGTGCACAGTGCAGGTTAACACATTTGCCTGTACAATAGCATATAGTCAGCACATGTGTGCATACCATACCTCTCAACTTCTTAGAACAATAAATGTGGACAAAGCCTACTATGATGGGGGACATATAGGGACAACTGTGACATATTGCTCTTACTAACCCAGATATTTGATTGACCAATAGGTTTGCATGCACATGTGTTTGCAACGGAATGTGCAGTCGTAAACACAACTGTATGTCATCATTTAATGACTCCATTCCTCAGCTATTTGCCAGAAAGGGACAGATATTAAGGGGAACACACCGACAATATGAGGCTGACATCTGGACATCCTGCAGTTACCTGTCCAGTTCAGAGGTATGGTGCATACACAGGGTAGCATAAAGCATGTGTGTCCACATACCTTGCATATGTTGGTACATTACATGATGTACACTGACACATGCACATACGTGGGATATACTGGCCATATGTACAGTACTGACTTACCAGGCAACTCCAGGCTCATCGGTTGGGAGACACCCACCTCCACGATTGCAGCTACTGTTTGTAGGGGCAGTTCCGAGGGTGTTCCCAGGCTGGCCAGTAGCTCCTCCATGTGTGTGAGTGGAGGCTGGGTTGGTGGCCCACCACCCGTACCACCTTGTTCTCTGGCGATTGCAGTGGCACGCTGTTTTCATTGACGTATGAGGTCCATGCAGTGTCTGCGCACCTGCTGGTAGGTGCGGTTGTGGCCGCCCACTTTGTTGACCCTCCTGCGAAGATCCTGCCACAGGTCATCCCGCTGCTGTGCATACTGTGGCACGTGGCTGAATAACGTCTCGTAGTTCTCATGGAGGTACGGTATTATGACATCATCCTCCTGTCGGCTATATGCTGGTAGGCGTGTACGCTGCATTATCTGTAAGACATGATGAAGGTGACAGGTCACATTTACAGACATGTACAGTGATACTGCTGCACATACATTCTTGTACATTCGCACAGTTATCTTTGCAAATCAACATGAAATTAACATGACTGGCATGTATGTGTCCCACACATGTAACTCCCAGTATGCATTAGATATCATCCCTATATATGTGTGTCACCTCATTAGTGTTTCTACTGCATGTGACATCAGTCTTCATGTGGACATGTCTGTTTGCATGCACTGGTGTTCTTACCTATCTACCCATGCCTGATGTATCCATGGTAATGCTGTTGACCTAGATGCTGTGGATATGTCACATATCAACACGGACACAGCCTTACTGGACTTGGGCAGTGACAATGCACCAAGTATGCATAGAAACCTGTACATGCATCTGTTTTTCCATAGACATCTACAATTCACAGCTGTTCAACATCCTGCCACGGATCACTTGTGTTGCACATGTGACAGACATGGGACAGTGGCTAGTCGGGCATCATTTGCAGGTAAGGTTATTGGCTATAGCATGTACGGGCTGGGTTTCCTAGGTGTATCCGACACCCATTATGCCACCACGAGGGGCATCAGTGACACATTACTGATCCAGATAGATGATACTACATCTACCATACAGCCATCACACCATGTATGGCAGGGGTGATATGTGCAGCTATGTGGACAGGGCTGCATGGTATGGCGGGAGTATGGCACAGGGATCTGTCCAGTATGTGGCCATCCTAGTCGTAGGATGGTGGTTGTCCATGACGTATGTCTTTCAGATCAGGCTATGGACATGTAGCATGTCTAACAGCATAATGTCGCATATGTCTGTATGCAAGGTGGATAGCATGCTGCGTACTGGAGGTGAGTATTGTGGAGGCTGGCATTGGCCCTACCCCTGGAGGATGATGTGTATTCCAATAATGGTCACACGGGTGCTGTGTATGCCTGTCCAATGATCTCCGTGCACATGGATACCACCCTGTCATGTCATGGGTACCTCGGATGACTACCTAAAGGGCCAGGGAGATGTCTCCAGCTCAAGGAGGTGTACTACACTACACCATCCCTAACACAGTGTCCATACTGTTGACCACAGCCTAGGTGTATCCTAATGGGTACAGGGGTATTCCCCTACTGGTGGCATTGCTGATATCATTTACCAGAATGTGCACATATGTCACACACATCACACACACAGCCCATTCTGTATGTTGTTCACAACACTGTGACAACAATTGTCCATAGGTCATGGCCATTCACATCATCACATACACAGATGGCTGACATTTATCTGTGTGGTATGGGCTACAATGCGGGTGGGGTACAACACATTAACCCTGGTTTACTGTAGCTGACACTGTGTGATATGCACATGTCACTGTAGCACCTTTGGTAGTTGTGAGTCTGTCAACAGGCCACTAGTAGAACACTCCTGTGACATACACAGGCATCTGTAGCTGAACATCTGTACTGTCTTGTACATCTGTACTGCCAACATCTACATTGATAATGCTTCATGAACCTGCAGACCATACCCGGCAGTGTTCTGAAGCGGTGCCACCAATCATGACTGTTGTCAACACATGTGGGTTGATAGTATACAACACCCTATCTGTAATGTGTGGGCATGCTCAGCACGTCTTCAGTGCTTCTTGGCACGTTATGTGCTACTGCTTAGTTTAGCACCCATTTTACACCAGTCCTCACAGGTACACTATCTGTCCATACATTTCCAGCTTGATAACTGTACAACAGCTGTCGTACACACATCACTCACATACCTCATGAGACATGGTGGTTTCCACGGCCTGTCCACCTGCCACGTACCACTTATATACAGGCATGACCAACTGGCACATACTAGTGCTATTGCCTGTCACTATGATGACTATGCTGTACATGTGGCAATAGAGCTATTCTCATGTCCACAGTCAATGCACACCTCCCAACATACAACAGTACAGCCTGTGGGGGATGCACATATGCAGCCCTGCTGGGGGTTATACTGTCACCAACCTTGACTGCACCTGACAGTCATGTGGGGTTGTGCAACAATGGCAATGCACCCCACACATCACATGGTCCCACATGATCCCTGCCACAGGCCACACATACAGAGACACCTTGTACAGTACCCCTCCATACTCTGTGTGGGCACCAACAACAGCCCACATCAAAAAACACAACCACACCAACCTGTAGCCCACAGACACTTGTGCCCATCACATACAGCCAATAGGGTGTCAGAATATACTCAACACACCTGCCTTAGGTGACTGTCGGCAGTCACACTGCTGTTCCACTCAGCAGGCTGCACAAGGCGATAGTCACTTACATCTTGCTGTCCAGTAACTGTTTCTGCAACATAACCTATGCACACATGCCACAAGTCAGCAGGTACGGTGTGACTCCCCTTCCACATTTGTGTGACAGACGTTGTCACTCAGGGCACAGACTACATGTGCAGGGACATGCAATAGCCCATCAGTGTTGTCACCCTGCTGGTGTTGTCCACACCCTGGGAAGCATTTTGCGTTCATCCAGACCTGTTACCACTGTACTACGAACGACTGTGTCACTCCCAACAGTTGTCCCTGCTTCTGCTGTCATTCCACAGGCATCTAGTAAACATCCACTTTGACAGACCCAGCCAAACAACATGATGCTGTGGCACAGTTGACCTGCACCTGTCAGCCCTGGGAGTACAGATCACATGTTGGTCTCTTGCTGCTTTTATACTGCCTGTCTTGCACAGTGCCCAATAACAGTCACCACCAGAATGGGAACAGGCTAGCGAAGCATGTGGTCATGTCACACAATGCTTGACATCATCCTCTGTGACGCATGCAGGCAAGGCACACCTGATACTGCACCACTGCAATATCTCTGCAGTGACTGGGACCTACCTCTTGGCTCTGCAGAGCAAACCTGCATTGACTGGGTATAGACAGACCGTACCTCTTAGGCACGTACCTGGACTGGCACACCCACAGCTGAGGTGTCCCCATATTCCACTATGTTGTGCACACATCCCAGCTGGTTACTTCGCACAATGCATCACAGGTGCTCCACGTGCATATGACTGTGTCCGGAAATACTGCTGCTACTAATGTGAGACTGACAGTAACCCACACCTAACTGTGATAGCCACACATGTACTGACACATTAGGTGTACACTGTGCATGAGTCATAACCTCCGCTCAGCTGGTTCAACCCATACACCATCTCCAAGACCAACAGTATCCTTGACATGGGCACTACCAACATGTGACTGCTGTTCGACACCTGCGGTTGTCCCCTCATTGGTGGTATCCAAACATCTGCTACCCACCCTTGTTAGCCACATACTGGTACCACACACTTCATGGCATACATAGTAGATGAGTACTACAACACTAACTACGGATGTCGTATGACAGTGGTAGTTGTTGTTGTGACACACGTGCAGGTGGACAATGCACATGCAAACACTGAGACATACCCCAGTGCATTTCAATAGCATGTACACGACAATGTGGTTCATGCTATTCCACACAGAACCATGCAGGTACAGACCAGAATACAGACGACACTCTGGGGGTGCAGTCCCAAGGACATACTTTACAACAACAGGTGGGGGCTGTTACACAGTGGTGTACATTCCCATGGGCGGGGTGACTCACTGGTCAGCCTCAGTAGGGCCACAGGATCCCATATCACATACACCATAACTAGCTACATACACATTACTGCAACACATTCCGAGATGTACCACCGGGCATTTTGGTGGTATGTCAGTAGTCATATGCAATACCCACATCTGCTCACACATACAACTGTCACTCTGGAACATGACAGTAACAGGTGATGTTGGCAACATCCTGTCTGATGGTTTCATTGATAACATTGCACCCTCTCACTCCCTGCAGGGCCACATTCCTTGCAGGTACATTGCGGTGTACCTACAGTCACACATACACAGTACTGACCTGCACTCTATATATCCTAGGACACAGGCCCCTTGTCACCCTGCAATATCCCAGGCTGTGATGTCCACAGAACTCTGAACAGCATTTCTCCCCACTGGGACACCATATTAGTAATAGCCTTGTACCAGACTTTGTGGCCCCTGACTGGCACCCAGCGACTGTAACAATCATCACAGGTGACGCCACACTACACGACTGGGACTATTGCCCTACACACCTCACTGGTCTGTTATGCACGGCTATAGGGCACACAATCATGGACATCATTCGTTGAGTCTCTGTTGTGCCTCGTCCTTTGATGCCAGCTGGGTTGGTCTTGTTGGGGCCACAGCATGCATCCTACACCTGTTGAACACCTTTCCTACAGTCGCTAGAGTTGTTGATGATGACACGGGTGTCCACACAGCCTGAATTGTCCTCTCTCTGCCATTCAGCACTGTTCTCCATTCTGGTATTGACTACATACACATCCACCTGCACATCACAACAAATGTCTCCGGATGTTATGCAATGTGGCTAATGGACGGGACACACACACTGAGGGTGGCATACCAAATCACATACTGCAATCCAGTTACACTTGGCTTACCACAGTCCTCAGTCATGGGGCCCTCATGTTCGGTATATGCTTCCCTGAGGTACAGGCTACAATTGAGGGGACTTCCCTGCCTAGCTTTACAGACCACTGCATACCCAGCACCATTGTTGCTCCACCAGCTGGTACAGACCCCATCCATACAGGTGTCACTGTGACAGATACCGATATGAACATCATGGCCTCTACCTGCATGACACTTGGTGTGTACCATCCTCCCATTGGTTATCACATAGGTGTTATTCCCCTACATACATGTTGCATTGTACATGTGTGTAAGACACGTGTATGTCGCACACACTCCTGTGATTACCACATTGTCACTGTGGTGTGGATATCCCTCTACATGTTCACACGTGTCTGTCCTGGGTGTGTAGCTGGTACATGGGCACCCATTGTACCTCTGAACAACGGACGTATACATACATCCATGGGTACAACACCCCACATAGGGTGTACCTTACACAACAGCTTTACATACCCCAACACTAATACGCCATGATGTTTATTGAGCTACACCTGGTGATGTATGCGGCTTATGTACAGACACCACATCTGTACACATTTGCAGACTACATACTCAGGGGTGACGTCTGCTGCACAGACAGGGCCCATGTCTGCAAATATGTTTATGGATATACTCCACATACACGACATACACAATAGCCACTATGGCCATGATGCTCATGGATATGTGCACACACGCGACTGTGTGTGGCATGTGCTTGGGGGTTGCATTCCCAGACCGGACACTCACCATGCTTTGGGACATGTTTCCTATGTACATCACGCATGGACAGTCAGTAGCAGTGTTCATGTGATACCTCGCTTGCTGGATGGTGGACACATGTACGCCAGGGATCACTGCAGTGGCTGTACTGTGCAGTGATGCAGGTTACGCATGGCTCGTCTGTTCACAGGGCACTACCCTGGAGAGGTGCCACTGGTGTGCACACTGTAGTTGTTGTTACACACTGACTTGCCAGACTGCATGGTACACCACTATGAACCTGTGCAGCTATTACATGTTCTTTGTGCATGGTTACTGGTATAGCCCTTCCAGTTAGATTGTCTGTCACTCTATTACAATGTCCCGTGACTATGGGCCATATGTCTACTGTTATTGTACATGTCAATCATATTCATGTTTGTTTGTCACATCTCTTCCGCTATTCTAGTATGGGAGTAATGTTTGCGTCCTTTGATAATGCACAGAGTGGAGTACATAGTTATTTCATCATAACTGTTTATACATATCTTAATTACATAGTACTCACATCACTATATGATACCTTTGTTATGCATCATATGCCTGTTCTTCTGTGTAACATATCTGACGTATCAATCTACTGTACTATACATTACACATATTTTACATGGTATCCCATAATTCAACCATTACTTGCACAGAGGGTCCAACTTAGACATGTCATTGACGTTATATGCACATACACATGTGTACTGTTACAGTATATCTACATATACTATCCCCTGCTATGGCACGTACTTATTGGACATACCCTGCCACTGACGGCAGGTCATATGACATTGTTCTGATTAACGCCGTCATATTGCTTCCCTTGTGGTGTCTGTGCTGTTTACCATGTGGCCCACTGCTGGACGCACATCTTCTACAAGCATTGGTATGATCAGCGAGACATCACTACATAAATACCATTCCCCACTTTATGCATGGCGGACACTGTTAATTACTGCAAACCAGGCTATGCATACACTGACATTACGTAATTCAGAACATACTATACATACAGTTAAGTGTTATACATACCTTGATATCATTCTGGTGTTTCATCTCTATCTCACTCCTCTGTATCACTCTTTCAACTGTTATACGGTATGAGCATACAGTTTGCATATCTGGCAAGTCATCCTTATATACGTCTATACCTGCAACATGTGGTTTACTGCCACCAATTGGTGGTCCGGTGTGACTAATTATGTGCACTTCAGCTGTGCAGCTACTCCATTTGCCAATTACACGGCAGCAGTGGAGTATAACTGAATTCTCCACCTGGGCGTTGGCCATTTGCCCTGCCTTCGGGGAGACGGCCTGTATTGTGTTTTGTTGTGTGTAATTGCTACGGCTTTGTGTAGAGCCAAGTCTATTTTGGGGTCATGTCCCCACGTGGATTGTGTGTGATTCTACCTGTGACTGTACCTGTCATCCCACCCGTCTGATGAAGGACTATTGCAAACACCTGTAACATCACCGTTTGTTCCGTTATACGACGGATACAATTTTGCATGGCGCCTTTAAATGTCTCTCACAAGGTATGTCAATGGTTCTGCAGATGTAATTGACTAACTAGATGTTTGGGCTGTGGTTATGGTCTGTATTGCTATTGTTTACAGTGTGGGGGATGTAGCCGGGTGTACGTAGCATATACGGTTTGTAGGGCTTGCATTTCTATGTAGTCCATATATATGTGTGTGGGCCCCTTCCCTAATTACAGTGCTATCACTTAATAGACTTCTATTACAGGAATTTACTTTGGGCCGTTGTTAATTGGTTTCAATATGGTATGCAGGTGCGGTTGATACTTCCATACCTCCGGATGTACGGCGATATGTGCAGAGATATTTGTAAATGAACACTATCCTGTGTATGTCTGCCCTAGATATTTGCTGTCATTGCAGTGGTGTTGGTGTCAGACCCTCTGTCACATGGCTTGCCACCTTTTCATATGGTCATAGTTGGGTACTTGCGGGTCACACAGTGGTGTTTACAGGCTGACATATGGCCACAGTCAGTACACAGGATAGCACATACTTTTATCCTCATTACAAAACTATTGTTCTTGGTCCTTCACTACATATCGGTTTGCATGTAACATTTCCGTTTCTTACATACAGGCATGAGTATTTCCTGCAACTATTGCATATTATGTGGGACATACTAATGTCCTACACTCATGGACAGTTGCCCTTTCTAATGTTTCATGTCAGGACACACCTGCCCAGGGGGGGGGCTGTCCCTCCCGATGTGGGACAGGTGTTTACCGCATGCCTACGGATAGCTATACCCACACCTACCGTAGTCATCTACCTCCGAGTTGCCACCTACAGACACACTATGCGGACACACACGACACACTTTAGTCACACGGGAACACACATGGCACCCTCATCACACACATACACAGGCTACATCACACACAACCACAGTTGTACACGGTACCTACGTGGTCCGCACCACCGACAGCGGTGACTACATGTCCTGACTATTGTCCTATTGCTCATGGTTCTACTGTTCCAGTACTGTGTTCATTCTGTCTTTCATCCTCCTGGTTATGCGTGTCGGTGTGTAACACATTCCATAGTTGGCGATATCCTGTTTATTTCTAGCTCAAAGGTGTTTTGAATGTTGTTGACCTATCTATATATTTGCAGATGCCAGTGACCCCTTGTATATCGACATATATCACACTATCACCCTTTCTATCTGTATTATATATGTGTAGATGTATATATATATATATATATATATATATATATATATATATATATATATATCTGTATGTATATATATATATATATATATATGTATATATATATATATATATAGATATAGATATAGATATATATTTATATACATATTTTGGACAGGGGTGGTGACAGGCACAATACGCCTTTCATTGTGTGTTTGTCAGTGTATACTGTGTTTCCTAGACTCTGCATGTTTGTGTCTGTACCTGTCACATTACACACCTGCCATAGGTTAAGATTACCTCCCATCCCACTTTGCGAGGGACAATCCCTCTTTGTGCAGTTGTGTCCTGCAAAATATTTGTGAACATAGCAAATGTCCTGCGACTTTGGGACAAACATATTCCCTATAGTTTATGTCATTGTTGCATGTCACCCTTATTCTATATCTGACCAACCTACATGTTACAGGACATGGAACAAGTACCTGCAACCACTACTAAACTATAAGCTTTTTATCTATGCAAAACACTGTTGTTGTGGTTTTCGTCCTGGTCGGGTATGTGTCGTCCTGCTGACATCTGGCGTATGTCCCACATTGGTCATTTGAACTGTGGCAACCCTACCGTACATACATCTTGCCTAGCAATAGTGTTGGGTGATTGTGTTCATGACTGCCTGTTCCACTCCTGGCAGTGGTTGTTTTACCCTTCAGAGCAGGTGCTATTTGTTCATGGGTGACTAATGCTGGTGTCACCTGTTCTGTACATCATTGACCGTGATCTGCACAGTGGTCGGTGACACTTAGCAGTGTTTCGTGCATATCCGTATAGTCGTATTTAAACATCACTTACCAGCTGTGGGCAACGCTTATTCCCACTAACGTGTGCTACACATATTCTGATGACCTGCATCCGGACTGCATTACTCGTGGTGTCGGGATTATGTTACATTCCTTGCAGGAAGTGGGACTGGGAACATGCACGACAGTCACTGCATGCACCACTTGGACATCTGGGGGTTGTACACGAATTATGTAAATTTGTATGTGCAGTACACTACAGCAGTTACTCCACACTACACTCACATGGATGACTCCGTTAGTTTACAACTTGATGGGTCCAGTTAATGGTATGTCCATGTGATATTTGCTGGCTGTACTCCAGCACTGGGTATGTATATCACAATTAGGTGCACCCGATAATTTGCTACACCTTCATACGACCGTGGATGCAGTATTCCAGGGTGACTAATGCCTGTCATGGGTACATCCCCTGCCTTGACACTACATCCATGATTACATTTTGTGGAGCCCCTCAGTAACGCGGTGGGTAATCCGTGATGACTGTGTGTAGGACAGTGCTTACACACACATGTGCTCCTGCAATTGCCTCTGCTCCAGTATGCCACAGTTGCTTACTCGATGTTGTGGTGACGGGTGTCACTGTTTGCCCCGTTTGGTGTTTTGCCTCTGACAATCGGGCATGTGCCTACCGATGTACCTGGCAACCTATACACACAGCACCGACAGATGCTGATGGGCGCATCTACTGTTCAGGTGTTGACAGTTCTGTGTTCCCATGGCTGTTGCATGTACAATGTTTGAGGGCTGCCTATGTAGGATTCCATAGTGGGCCACCTATACATCACAATTTACAGGTAGTCGTGTTTGTGTGCCATCCATGTTACTGTGTGCATGTGGGGAGGAGTGTCAGTCTGTGGGAGCCTACACTGTCAAGGTATGTGCTATACGTTCCCTCTTTGCCAAGGCGTAGGCATATTGGGCACACCTCCATCTACCTACTGGGGCTGGCACAGTGTGTCCGTGGTCTGGATCCCTCTGTGCCTGTGTTGGCCTTGGCACTTGCGGTGGGCTGTGAGACCCTCCCCCAGTATGATCCTGCTGCAGCTGTTTCCGCAGGATCATATTATGTAGCATGGCACATACTATGAGGATGTGGGCACACATGCCTGGAGAGTACTGCAAGGCTCTACCAGATGTGTCCAAGCACTGGAACTGTGATTTCAGCATCCCGAACACACGCTCTATGATGATTCTGGTTTGTGCGTGTGCCTCATTATGGTGTTCTTACATTGGTGTGTGTGCATTTCTGATGGGGGTCATCATCCACGGCTCCAGTGCATAGCCAGCATCCCCCACAAGGTGACCTTGTGGGATGTCCCCCCTGACAAATACCTGATACAGCTGTGAGGCATGCCAGATATGGGAGTTGTGGTAGCTTCCAGGGCTGCCAGCTCACACATCCATGATAATGCCATGGGCATTGCACACGACCTGGTAGTTGATGGAGTGGAATCCCTTGCAGTTTATGTAGCACCTACCATACTCACTGGGTGGTGACTTAATTTGTATGTGCATGCAGTCTATCGCACCCAGTACCTCCGGGTAATTTGCCACACGGTGAAAGTGATGCATATTTCTGGCCAACTCCTCCTGAGTTCAGGGGAAGTGTATATGCTCATTGGCATGTGGTAACATGGCATCCAGGAACTGGTGTAGTACCCTGGATGCCGATGCCTGTGAGATCCCCATTATATCTCCAGTTGGCCTTTGAAAGGTACCTGTGGCTAGTATTCACAAGCTTACACATACCTTCGTGTCCACTGGGATGGGTTCCCCTCTGTTATTTCTGGTTCTCAGGCATGGCCGGCACATCTCTACTATTTGCTGTAATATGTCCCTGTCCACCCTGTAATGCTCTACTATCTCCAGATCATGTAGCCCCTGGTAGGTTACCCTTGGTCTGAACACTCTTCTCCTCCTCCAAGGCCTACGGTAGTTGTCGGCATCATCCTCTGCAACACCGTCAGTCTGTAACACATGCTGATGAATCACAGCTATGGCAGCTCCCAACATGTACATTTTAAAAGTTCCCCATCTGTTTACACCTATGGTGCAGTGTTTGGGAATACACAGGTGTGTGTTGGGTGCTTTCACACTTTATACTGTTTTGCTGTAAACACTGATGATGTCATAGGGTGTGTATGTACGATCGTGGCTACAGGGTATCTTATGTGTTTTATTTACAAAACCGCTATTGTGCTGTCTTTGGTGTTGCATTACATTTGGATGCCGTGATTACCTCCTGCCCTTCCGTTTACATTTGTGCACGTGACACCTACCATTTGCTGGCATGCATCCAGCTGCCTGCTTTCATTTGTACTTTCCTAGACCTGGCTTATCTTGCATAATGTGTGCTATTGCCGATCTACTGTGGGTTTGCTTTGCTCTGCTATGACAGTTCTCCTATCTTTGCATTCCGGGTCCTCCACACCTTTCTTTGCAATCCTATGCCTCCCCTATCCTGTTTTGCAGGTTTCTGCATGCAGGTTTGTCTACTGCCGTCGATTGGCCGACGTGTGTTGATTGGTGTTAATTGCTCCTTACTATGCCAATTACTCTGCTTCGACATTTCCTTCTTTTCTTCCCATGACCTTCCTGTTTGTACTATTCTTCACGGCGTGTGCATCCGCTTACCGGGTTTCGGGCACGAGTTCATCCCTGTACACATGCGCTTTTGGGCACCATGTGTGCTCTCAGCTAAATGGTTCTATACCCTCCTTCCCACCCCTGTCCTTCAGCTTTGCTTAGCAACGGCCAGGCCAGATTTGCATTGCTCCAATGTGCTTACTGATACGGTGGCACACCCATCTGCTGATGTCATGTATCACCTTTGATATACTCCTCAGTGTTATAGCACTGCGCCGTCAGGTACATCCTTAATCTGGCGGGACGTTTGCGATTCAGTATTACCTGCCTCATTTGTATGGCATTGACTACTAATTCATAGTTACAGCGCCGAACACTGTCGCGGGTCCCTAGCAACTCTTGCGCCTTGCTTGTGGTGTGCCATGCCTACCATTGCATATTATGGTGCAATCCTGATTTGTCTTTCATTGTGATTTTCTGCCATTTTTATATATTTCCTTTGTATTCCTGTTTGCACACACATGCTCTGCGGTTGTACTGTGTGTTACTGTGGACATGACATTAAATGTTGTTTTTTTAGGTGTTGTGCATCTTTTCTTTTGCCATTGGCTGTGTATTTCTCCATTGGCATATGTTAACTTTGTAATACATGTGTGTGGTCCGCTTCCATAACTCCGATGTTTTGTTTGGGAAAATGTAAACCGTGTTTTTTGGTTTACATTTCCATGGGCTTGCACTACGCCTGCACCACTTCGTGAATTGCTGTATGCCTTCATTAGCATGGTGTGACACTGCGCATGGGGTGATTTGCATACCTATGCCGAGGGCTGTGTAGCTCTGGCGTATGCCGGTAGTGCACGTGGGATTGGTTCGTACCTGAATCGCTCGGCAGACATATTTGGCATTATGCCGCCTACGCTACGCCTGGCGCAAGCTTCATGAATCCGGGGGTAGGTTTAGATAATCACCAGCTGCTTTTAGAGCTGATGTTATAGCCACATTTTTCCATACCACATCCAGTATTACTTCCTCAAGCTAAATAAAACATCTACATCCCACTCTATCAAGGGTCACCAGCACTTATGATTGCCCTGCTTCAGCAGACGTCTTACATTTGTATAAGAAATCATTTTTAAAACACATAACATTTCACATAGCTCTTGGTATGTCTTCAAAATGAAGTAATTGAATATATAACTGTGTAAAAAATGCACTTTCCAGAAATATTTCTATGAAATGTAATTCAGAATAACAGCTCCTTTCATTAGAATAGTGTTGGATCTCTATTTTTCAGTAAGTGCATCATTAGCATTTACATTAAACATATATTGCTAAGAAGCTTCCATCTGTATTGCTCTGTTATCCATGTTCTAGGACCACCACCCCTATATAAGTAATATATATCCATGCTTTAACCCATAAACCACAAAGAAGTACCTGCTATGCTCATTTAAATACATATCCAAAAATTACTCATTGCCATGTTTTTCATTTTTAGTGACTGGCATTTCGCAAATTCCAGAATACAGGCAGAAGCCACTAAAACAAATGTAAAAACTGAATTAATTCAAATCTTCCAGTATTAGCTCTTAAAGAAAACTCCTTTGCAACCCTCATATTTTTTTTATAATTAAAAGTCAAGTTTCTATTGACCTTTTTAGAGAATGAGAACACTTAGTATATGACAACCTAGTAATAGCACAGCCATCTCTATTAAATGGTCAAACCAAAGTCTGACCTCAAGTAATTGACAATGAAAGGTGCTGCAAGCATTTCTGGTTATAATATGAAAAATATAACTAAATGTTAAAATGCATGCCATGTCTTTGTTTTGTGCTAATACTAAAACAGTATATGAAGTGAAGTCTTCCTATAACATAGACTTAAAAAACATCTTTCCATAATGTGTATCCATGGTTTCATATGTTCTAATCCCACACCATTATTTCAATCCCTGATGTTTGATTCCTTGCTAATATAATCTTTATCCAGCAGTCCAGGACAAATGGCTAAACAGCTGCTTCTACAGTCAGGCCAGCAATATTGTTACTAAACAAAAGTATACCAGTGTATTCCATCCAAACAGGTGTTTCTGGTATTTTGAAAACTATATATGTTCATTTTGTCATATTTTGAGAATGAGAACAGAAGGCCTTCCATGGTTATAATAATGTCAATAAATGTCAGTTAGTGTACTAAAAATAAATAACCTTTCCAAACAACACTTGTTCATAAATGTTTCTCTCATCAAGCCAAAAGTAATTCTAACCAAAGCTGTGCAAGGAACATAACGTATGTTTAGTATAAAACAAAATTATGCTGTAATAATGGATGTGATTAAAATATAGTAGCAACAAAATAAGACTATTACAACTTACCTATTGGTTGCTGAGTTACAAGGGGCCATGCATCACATTCCCATTGCAGCAGTATCTAAGTAGCACATGCAGGAGATAGGAAACTCATCTAACTGAATTGCAAGATAACAGAAGAAGTAGTAATCAAAAAACAAAACAAACAAATAAAAAAAAAACAATCTGTGATGTGAGACTTAAAATTAGGAGTGATTTGGAGAATCACTGAGCATGCACACAGTAAGCACCTCTATTGTGCTTCTTCTTTAGGAGGTGGGAGGGGGCTATCCTTCAGATATACAAAGTCATACCCTGGCCAGGAGAACAGTCAGTAATACAATATACTGATAGCACTGTAGTCATTTGTGTCTGCATATTCTGTATGTTCAGAATCAGATGCTGCATTATAAGAAACCAGCAGAGAAAATGTTACTGTCTTAAAACTTGCAAAATAGTAAAGAAAATAACTTTGCATCTCAACCTGTCAGAGGTATACTGGTTTTCTCCAATGAGCCATCATAAATTTAGTATGACCTTTACTCTGCTGAGTACAAGGAAATGACAGCACAACCAGTCAGTCAGAAAACTACATTACTGTCCTGTCTCAGTTGCATACAAGAAAGGAGCCTGGACTATGACCAGGACAAATGTAACAGCCTGGCTAGTAGACAAGCTGGGTAAGATGGTGCGAAGCAATAAACTTTTCCTAATTCACTCGCTCAGGAAAGGATCTGACATGCCCCCAGTTATGGGCATGGTACTTTTCCCATGTGACAGATTATCATTTGTATTTTGGTATTGAAGGAGAAGGCTGGACCTTCCTAGTGTTACATGTGATAAGGCATAGCATGTCAGCAGATCTACCCAGTCAGAGAATATAAAAAAGACAATGACAAGGAAGACAGCATGTGTGATGCTGCTCTATGTATTGTTTATTTCTACCTACCCTTTCCTATCTATAACTTGTGCAATCTTTGCCACTGGGAGTAATACTGGGTGTGCTAAGGAAAAATGAAGCTATAACATCAGTTCTAAAGTGCAGCTGGTGGTTATCTAAACTAAGTATCATTATGCTAAATGAAATGCAAAAACTGAACTACGTTGCTAACAGTTCTTTACAAAATGCTCACTGCACTTCTGACTCAATGCCACAACATTTCTATCAGTATTAATAAACAGGATAAATCTTACCTTGGAACACTAGTAGAAAGCCACCCAAAAGACAAGCCATTAAAACAGTATGAAACCTATGTAAAGTCCTGTTCATCAGAAAAACTATGCAATTAC
>NC_056726.1:263152216-263239716 GCF_019279795.1 Protopterus annectens | reverse complement strand
TGCTGCTCCATCTGTAAATTTTTGTAATGCTAATGCTGACAAATAGGTAGAACTGTATCTGGCATGGCTGAGTGGTAAATCGCTTTGTCTATGGTGTGCAGGGTCCTACGCACAAACAACCCACTGAACAATATAACAAAAAGCACCCAAAAAAATGTATGAGAAAGGACACCAAGTTGAAGGTGTTTAGCGTAGTCAAGGTTTAATATTCACTATTCATCAAACAGACTTCTTCAGAAACAAGACACCAGAACATACCTTTACACATTTAAATAGTCATACTATTAACACTAACCAATAACATAGCTCAATTAATTAACTACTAAAAATGCTTAAATGAGAAATACACTTTACATAAATGTATATACATGACTTGCAGGAGCTGTTTATTTTGGGTTGGGAGGGTGGCCTAATGGCTAAGGTGTTTGCCTTACAAACACAAGGCGTAGAGTTTGAGTCTCACAAGGGATAACTGGCTAGGCTTAAAATGGCTCAGAAGGGCCGTTAGCTTAATACTAATCTATGAACTGTGGGGTTTGGATGCATTCAGTGATATTCATAATGAAAGGACTGCAGTATGCATAGTTAATGGGATTCATTAAGATATAATATTTGTGAATCCATTTTCTTATACATAATACAGATGTTCTTTTACACACAGACAATTCTGGCATAATACCTGGAGTGTCCTGTGATGACTGCCCCTAGTAGGATGTTACATTATAAGCAGAAGGGGAAACTCAGATGGGTACCATTCACACCTCGCAACCTCTTAGTGCAAGAAATCTGGACAAAGCCATAAATAAAAGTGGGGTAAAAGCCCAAAAATAGGGACAATTTTTAAACATTGTTCTTACAAACTTAGAAAGATGACAGAATAACAGGTTTTGCATTAGCATGACTTTCCTAAAGGTTATGAAGAGTGAAACATAAATGTCTGTCATTATTTTTTAACTTCAGTCTTTAGAGATGTGCCACTAATTTGCCAGAAAACCACAATTTTGTGAAAAATGGACCAGATTATATGAGGTAAAAATCTGGACATTCTGCAAAAATCTGTACAGTTGAGAGGTATGCATTGTGGGTGGTAGGGTCATGGTACAAAGACAAAAACAGTGCAGCAAATGTAAGACAGTACCTAAATACACAGTGTCATCATCTGGAATCAAGGACTGCTGTACCTCATCATCACTGTGACAAAGAAGAAATTCCCAGAGGCTCCAAGAGCAGAATACATTTTTTGTTACATTTATTTCATTGAAGTGCACTTCTTAACATTTATAGTTGTACTATACAGCTAATCTACTACACTTTACATTGTTATAAAGCTTTTTTACTGTTTCTCTGCATTCTTGTACTATTTTATACTGTTTTAACTGTATTTTCACTGCTAAATAGTGTTTCATTACTGTAATTGCATTTTTATTGAATTACTTAACTGTAAACTGCTTTTTCATACTGTGAGTTGTAGCCACTGTTTGTGAGTGCTCTATCTGTATCTGTGCCTTTCCTCTGCATTTTTGTGAGGTTTCTGTATTCTATCCAGGTAGGATATTCTGGATAGAGGCCAGCTGTTATTCAGGCCTGGTTGTTTTGCTTGATGAATTTCCTGTGTTTTAGACAGCCATTTTCTGCTGGTGGTGTTTTGTTTTCATGGTTAGTAAGAGTAACAGGGTTGCCTGACCTTCTCTAGCATGAGTGATTGGTTGAAAGAGCAGGGGCTAGCATGATTGGGTAGTAATTCGAGCTTCTAGATTCTTCCATCTTTTCTGGTATTTATACCCTGTGTTTGCAGGGTGTTGCTCTTTTTTGCGTACTGCCACTGTGCTGTTTTAACCCATTGCGAGGTATCTCAGTTTCATTTTTTTCCCTTAGCAGCACTCCTGTGTAACTGATGCCCTCCCTTGCAACTACTGTGATTTTATCCAGCCCTACTCACACCTATAGGTTATCTTTACTGATATTACCATTTCTACCATCCTTTACCTCTCTTCCACAAATTCTGACAACCATGGATGGACAATTTCCTGTGGTTTCTCCTCCTAGTCTTGTTGATATGGGCATCCTGAGACAGTGTAGCAACTGCCTCATGTACACAGATAACCCTTTTCTTCTACCACATAGGAATACAACATGTGAGAGATGAAATTACATTAAGAACCTAGAATCCTTGCTGTCTCAATTACAAGCCAGTACATCTGGCACTGTGAAGGTTGTCTGCACAAACACCACAAACGCCACACCTCTTACACCACCCACATCTATACAGTACATGCCTACATATGTGAAGGTTCTCAACAAAAACATACCTAAACAAAAGAGACCTCTGAGGCAAAAGCACACACGCACATTACAACCCACCGTACCAAGTACCACACATAGTACAAATGCCTGTGTCTCAGTGCCTCTAAGGCCCGGCCACAAACCCAACATACTAGTCATAGGAGACTTTATCATAAGGCACACAGATGTGCCCCTCACTAGGCTAGACAAGGGGAAAGTCATGGTAAGTTGCTTGTCAGGTGCTAGAATCCACCATATCACTCACGCACTCAAGTGTCTCAACAACAGGTACTGTTATGACTCTGTCATAGTACATGTTGGTGTGAAGGACTTGAGATGTACCTCTCTGGACTATATGAAAAGAGACATGATTGTGCTCACTGAATATGTGTCCCAGGCAGGTATATCCCTAGCCTTAAGCAGCATCCTACCATCACCCAGAATGATGCCTCAGTAAAAACAGAAAATGATTGACTTTAACAATTGGCTTAGTTTCTCATGTCATTGGAATCCAATACCCGACAGCCTGGGAGGACATGACTGACAGACCATGATGCTTTGCCAGAGATGGCCTTCATCTGTCTCCCCTGGGCTTCAGGCTTCAGGAAAAGGCTGTTGCCTCCCCTTTTTAGGCAAAGTCATGAGGACAAATTACTAATGTGAAAAATTCTTCTAAATGAAATGTAAAGGTCATGCTGCTTAATACTAGGAGTCTTAATATAAAACTGCACTCATTGAAAGCATTCCTCACCCTGGAAGATTCTGACATTTGTGCCATCACTGAAATCTGTTTCAAAGCTCAGCCTTACCAGACCCCAAACAGAGGGCTACAAAGCCAAAGGAGGTGGAGTTTCAATATATATCAAAGGAAAAAAAAACAAGTAATCTCCATGCTATCCCCAAAGTCTCAAACAACCCACTAAACAATATAACAAAAAAAGCACCTAAAAATGCACGAGGAGGACACCAAGTTGAAGGTTTTTAGCGTAGTCAAGGTTTAATATTCGCTATTCGTCAAACAGACTTCTTCAGAAACAAGACACCAGAACATACCTTTACACATTTAAATAGTCATACAATTAACACTAACCAATCACATAGCTCAATTAATTAACTACTGAAAATGCTTAAATGAGAAATACACTTTACATAAATGTATATACATGACTATAAAATACCTTTTTAAACACTTAACATACAAATTAAAACTAAAACTAAGACTTATTTATAGTCACTTTTCTATTGTTTAAAAAAGATTTTATATTTACAGTATCATTAAGACCTGGATAAATATAGGAGGCCAACCTGAATTGCCACTTAGCTTCCATTTGCGCAACCCAATTTTTAAAGTTACCGCCCCTTATGTCCTGTTTAACTACCTCTAAAACAGAGAAGGTAAACTTTTTCCAATTAACACACACAGTAGAGTGCTTAAATAAAGCATTATTAGAATTTTTTGTTTTTATAGCACACTCATGCTCTAAGATCCTTTTTCTTAAACACCTACTGGACATACCTACATAAAAAGCAGGACAGGTGGAGCATAGAGCAATGTATACAATACCTACTGTATTACAATCCACCCTCTCAGAGACCTTAAAGGTCCTGTCCATATTGGGTAAAGATATAAACAGACCTTCACAATTGAACCTACAGGCCCTGCAACCTAACCATTTATACAGTCCCCCACCTTTACAATATGATCCTTAGCATCAGAGTAATTCATATGAGACTCCAAGATTTGTTTTATACTAAAATTCTTATTGTAGACAAAAAGTGGGGTACACCCTAATAACTTGGCCACATCCGAGTTGCCAGCAATAACCTTCCAGCTGTCACAAATAATACTACACATAACATGACTATCCACACTCATTTCCAAGGCATACCTGGGACATCCCATACTTGTTAGTGTTAACCATATGGCCTAGTCCTGGCTCTTTCTTATGAAAGCCATGCATTAAAATAGCGGGAAAATCCACATACCTTCTTCTACTAACCTCATCTACTGCTTCAGACAACAAATCTTTTGAGTAACCCCTGTCTATAAATTAACGCTTGATAAACTGTGTCTCAGCTAAAAAAACAGTGTCATCAATTGTAATATAAGAAGCTGTAATAAGCTGTCCTCTAGGGACATTCTTTTTCATAAATTTAAGATGTCCACTTTTAAATTCAACATAACTATTACAAAAAGTGGACTTCCTATGAACAGAACTAGAAAACCTAGTATTATAGGACATTAACATCAAAAAATGAAACTTTAGAAAGGAGGTACTCTGACTTAAAGCCTCAACAAAATTTTGGACAGTAAATGTGTTGGCCCTTGCTTTGAAAAACAAATAATCTGCAAACCTAGTATAAAAAAGAATATTTGTAAAAAGTGGAATACTTGGTAAAATTTCCATATCCCACCAACCTAAAACAAGGTTAGCATATGTAGGACCTACTGTAGCACCCACAGAAACACCCTTTAACTGTTTGAAAAAGTTGCCATTAAACATAAAAAATGCATTTTCTAACAATATATCCAAATAGGCACATATAAGTTATTATGTTGTTATTATCCAGGTTAGTGTATTTACCCCCCAAAAAATCTAACATACTCTGCACTCACATCTTGTGGTATACAGGTAAAAAGAGATACCACATCCACAGTGAATAAAATTGTTTCCAACACTATTTTCAAAGGCAAATTTCTCAACTTGTCTAAAAAATCCCAAGAATCAGATATAAAGGAGGGCAAAGCCTTTACATATGGTTTTAAGACATAATCCAAATACATAGAAATACAATCAGTAGAGCTACCTGAAGCAGATATAATAGGATTAAAGGGGGGTTTGTTGTAGATTTATGGAGCTTGGGTATTCCCAACATGACACTTATTTTAGGATCTTCAACATACAAGAACTCAAACAAGTCCTTTCTAATTTCACTGTTCAGAAATAAATCATACAACACTCCATAAATAATACCATAGCCCCTAACAATTTCAAACTTGTTAAACTTTATATACTCTAATGGATTAGATAACATTTCTTCCATAGCCAAGTTGTAATCTCCAACATTCGTAATCACCACCCCACCCCCCTCGTCTGCTTTCAGAAACCTTAAATCAGTATTATTTTTCAGTTCTAATAAAGCTCTGCTGTCACTCTCACTCATATTGTACAACTTGAAAACATTTTTTTCAGGCAAACATTTGCGTATCGCACTTTCACAAAACCCTTCAAAGACTATTATAGTATGAGTTAAATTAGGGTTATAAGTAGATGGCTTACGTATAACATTGCTACAGTTCACTTCACTTAAAATATATTTCAAATTCAACTTACGTGAAAACAACTTTAATTCTATTAAAGTTCTTGTTAAATTTCTCCTCCTGCTTGGTTGAAAATTAAAACCTAACTGCAGTACCTTTATATGTTCGTCCATTAGTTGAAAATTTGACAAATTAACAACTGAAGTCCTAGAAGTGTCCAGATTAGGAAGTTGCATTAGTTTCAGTACATGCTCGTCCCTTGACTTCTTGTTTGATATCCCCTGCTGCAGCTTTGATTCCTGATTGCTTTTCTTCCTTGGCACCCTGTAAAAAACACCTTTATTTTTTACATTAGAGTTGAAAAAATCATTCTTTTGGATTTGTTCACTGTTATTAGTGAAACCACTCGCCCATTTGTGCAGACCGCCATTATTAGAAGCCGGAATAGTAGAGGTGATGTCAGCCTTTCTCCTTACACTCTGTTGGGTATCATTATTAGCTTCTCCATTATGGCCAGAATTTAAGGTGGATATGGTTTCAACAACAGTCTCAGTACCAGCACATCACGCAGACTCACTTGGGAACTCCTTAAAAACTGCAACAGAACCCTGCCTGCCATTCAAGTTGGAAAAAGTATTTATATGCCATACTTGCCTCATATGTGGCCACATTCCTGGATATTTTTTTTTTTGATTTTACGTGATACCAGAATTTTCACATATTTATCCACATTGTCCAAAACCTGATGATAATCCATTACCACATCTGGACAAACCCGGGCATACTTAATAAGGGTGTTATTAGTCTCTCCAAGCCTTTGTTTAAGTTTGTTTAAGGTGGCTGTGTTATTTTTGATTAATGATTTCAAAAATTCCTTACCTGGTCTGTCAAAGACACCAGTTCCTTATAAAAGGGACTGTTAAGCAGAACCCCTTTTGGCACTTTAAAAAATAGGAGGCCTTTAGAGACCATCCCCACCTTTATGCAGTGCTCAAAGTGCTTGTTCTCAACATACAGTGCACAATAACATTTTAGATCTCTTTCCAATCTATCCAACAGATTGGAAACCTGATTTCTCACAGAAATGCTGCCACCATAAAAGTCTTGCCCATTAAATGGGTCAAAGCTCTCATTTAAAAAATTCTTAACACTCTTATTAGACATATTAAAATTTACCTCATGTCCATTATTCTGTATTATTGTTGCCAGGAGAGCTGTTAGTAGAATTAACCAATTTCTTATCAATGTTAAATCAGCCCTTATGAGAGGAAATGTCCTTGATTTTATCAGCCAATATCACTATGGATTTCTGCATATCCACTACTGTGGAAACCAACTCCTCCAATACTTTATCACTGTGGGTGGGGGTGGAATGCAGAGTCAAATCCATGATGTCTTCCTCAAATGTATCAGCCATGGAGAAACTGATAAAAAAAACTCAAAGCCAGGATCTGCCACATAACGCACACACTCAGGTCACTCCACAACAAGTACAAATATGACTGTGTCATTGTCCATGTTGATGTGAATGACCTAAGACGTACCTCCCTGGACTACATGAAAAGAGATATGGAAGAGCTCTCCAGTCTTGTAACCCAGGCAGGTATGACCCTAGCCCTGAGTAGCATTCTGCTATCACCCAGAATGATACTGCAGTACAAGGACAAAATGATTGACTTCAACAATTGACTAAGCTTCTGGTGTCATTCTAAAGGGATCCAGTATCTGTCTGCCTGGGATGACATGGTCGACAGACCATGATGCTTTGCCAGAGATGGCCTGCACCTGTCACCCCTGGGATTCCAGATAGTGGCTAAGGTTCTTGCTGCCCCTATACTGCCTTTTTTAAGCAAGGTTCAAATGACAAATTCACCATCATAACAGGAACAGGCAGGCAAAAACTGAGGGTGATGCTACTCAATGCTAGAAGTCTAAATCTCAAAATGCACTCACTTGAGGCACTCCTTAAAATGGAGAACAATGATATCTGTGCAGTGACTGAGACCTGGTTCAAGGTTCCAGAGAGCATCCCTGCACTACCAGGCTATAACTCATACCACACATTTCGGCCATGTAACCTGGACCAGAACACCAAAGGCGGAGGTATGTCCATATTCATTAAGGATATCCACACCTCCAGGCTAGTTGCTCAGCATAATGCAGCCGATGTTATCCAAGTGTAACTAACTCTGGGCAAAACAGCAATCCAAATTGTAGCTTGCTACAGATCCCCCACCATGCACCAGGATTCCCACTCCTCTTTTCATGATGTAGTGGAAAATATTAGGGTTCAACCAAACACCCTAATAATGGGCAATTTCAACTACCCCACCATTAACTGAGAAAACTACTCATGTACCAACTTCTTCACTCAACACTTTCTGGAATTCATACACTCCAATGCCCTGGATCAACTTATCCACACCCCCACCAGGGGCAACAATATCCTAGATCTAGTCATTACCAGCATGTGTGACTGGTGTTCCACACCTGAAGTTAATGCCTCATTGGTCCGATCCGACCATAAGCTAATTACCCTAGATATCCACATCCTGCCCCCACCCCCATTAAGGAAACCACGGCAAAAAAATTCTCCAAAGCCAACTTCATGCTTCTTAAGACAGAAGTGGTGAACTTCATGACATCCATGCAGATGGACAATACAGTTATGACTACTGAATCCTACACAATTGCACTTTATAAGCACTTTCATGAGTGCATGGATCATGCTATCCCAAAGAGAACCAAGACGCTATCCTCCAAAAAAAGGAGGCCAATCTGGTGGTCCCCTGCCATAAACAAACTGTACAACAGAAGGAAGAAACTGTTGCAAAAGAGAGTAAAATACCATGAGTGGAGGAGCTCCCTGGTCAGCCTCAGTAAGAAGCTGCAATCCCTGATAAAATCCTCCAAAGCTAGTTACGAAAACAAAATCACCACTGATTCTAAAAACAGCCACAAAGCATTCTATAGCTATGTCAAGAATCTCAATGGTAACACTCAGATCTGCTCTGAGTTACAGCACAATGGCATTAAATATACAGACCCAAATGATATTGCCAACATCCTGGCAGATAGATTCAGTGCTAACTTTACCCCCCTCTCACCCCCTAAAGAGCCCATCTCTATACTGGAAGAATGCAAAGTTCCTGTAATCACGGCTGCACAGGTAAAAAACACACTCTCCAAAGCCAAGAACACAGCATCCATGGGACCAGACAACATCCCAGGCTGCATTCTACATGAACTACAGAATGAACTGGCACCCCACC
The DNA here is from genome assembly GCF_019279795.1 of Protopterus annectens. Lineage (NCBI taxonomy): Eukaryota > Metazoa > Chordata > Ceratodontiformes > Protopteridae > Protopterus > Protopterus annectens. The sequence goes on along the minus strand of NC_056726.1, from coordinate 263,230,899 downwards.
TAAGTACCATGTTCAATCATAGCCTCACCTCAGGCTTTTTGCCCGCTGAATGGTGCACAGTGATTGTTATCCCACTCCACAAGGGGGGAGCCACCATGGACCCCAGGAACTACTGCCCCATAAGCCTGACAAGCCTGGTCTGCAAGGCCATGGAATGTATCATCTTGGAACTTATAAACAAAGGTATTGGTAATCTCCAAACTCTGGACCCCACCCAGTTCAGGTTTGTAAAAGGCAGATCATGTCTCCTAAACCTGATAGACTTCTTTGAAGTAGTCACCAAAGCCATAGATGAGGGTAAGGTGGTTCACACAGCCTATCTAGATTTTGCCAAGGCATTCGACACCATCCCCCACTCTGGAATTATAGATAAACTCACTAAACTAGGTATAAATCCCTATGTCACAAGATGGGTTGCCAACTGGCTCACTGACAGAACCCACACTGTGAAAGTAGCAGACTCCAAATCCAACTTCAGACCAGTGACAAGTGGAGTACCACAGGGTTCAGTCCTTGATCCTCTCCTGTTTGGTATCTACTTCTCTGAAGTACAGACTAACACAGAAGGTCTTTGGCTAATGAAGTTCACAGATGACTGCAAACTAGGAGCCATAATCGAAACTCCTAATGATATGGATATCCTACAAAATGGCCTCACTGAGACAGATGCCTGGTGTAAAAGCCATGGCCTCAAGCTCCATGCCAAAAAGTGCATTGTCATCCCCTTTGATAAAACCTCTGTACCCATGAAATACAACATAGGCAGTAGTATACTTAACACCTAAACTTTGATAAGAGACCTTAGGACACAGGTGGACAGTAGTCTCTCCTTTGATAATCACATCGCCACAGTAGTCAGGAAATCCTTCTGTGTGGCACACCTCATCATAAAAGGTTTCTCAATCAGAAAAAAAGAGGTCATTGTTCCCCTCTACTCATCACTCATTAGATCAATTATAGAGTACAACGCTCTTTTTGGTATGTACTTCACAAGACATCTACAACAACTGGAAAGGCCACAGAAATACCTCACAAAGAGGATTACTGACCTCAGATGCCCTATGCAGACCGTCTCAAAAAAAAATCCAGCTTTAATCTGTCGAATATTGCCTACTCAGAGGTGATCTCTGCCTAACATACAAAGCTATGTCAAACCAAGAGCTGTTGGACATGCTCCACTTAAAGAAGTCCCAATCCCTCTGAGCTACATGCTCTAGGGACCTAAACCTTGCCACCACAATAAACAGAACATGCCGGAGGGATAGATTCCTGTCCCAGAGACTTCCCATACTCTGGAATAAACTACCTATCTATATCTAACAAAGCTCCTCATTAGTACTCTTTAAGAAAAATCTTGATGATCGGATGGGAAATAGGAAATTCACCCCGGGGATCACTTCTGTGGTTCTGCTCGACAGTCCATAGGAAAATCATTTTCTTGGGTGGCAAAAGCCAGGGCACATTTTTGGCTGGGCTTGTATAGGTCCTAGGGCTGACAGCCTAGTACCTATCTATGAATCTATGAACCTAAGAACCAAATAACACAGCACACCAGGCAAAGGTGCAACACCAAACCATATAACAAAAAGTACCCAAACAAATGCACAAGGAGGACACCAAGTTGAAGTTTTTTAGCGTAGTTAAGGTTTAATATTAGCTATTCATCAGACTTCTTCAGAAACAAGGCGCCAGAACATACCTTTACACATTTAAATAGTCATACTATTAACACTAACCAAACACATAGCTCAATTAATTAACTACTAAAAATGCTTAAATGAGAAATACACTTTACATAAATGTATATACATGACTATAAGATACCTGTTTAAACACTTAACACATAAATAAAAACTAAAACTAAGACTTATTTATAGACACTTTTCTATTGTTTAAAAAACATTTTATATTTACAGTATCATTAAGACCTGGATAAATATAGGAGGCCAACCTGAATTGCCACTCATCTTCCCTCTGTGCAACCTAATTTTTAAAGTTTCCTCCCCTTATGTCCTGTTTAACTACCTCTAAAACAGAGAAGGTAAACTTTTTCCAATTAACACACACAGCAGAGTGCTTAAACAAAGCATTATTAGAATTTTTTGTTTTTATAGCACACTCATGCTCTAAGATTCTTTTTCTTAAACTCCTACTGGACATACCTGCATAAAAAGCAGGACAGGTAGAGCATAGAGCAATGTATACAATACCTACTGTATTACAATCCACCCTCCCAGAGACCTTAAAGGTCCTGTCCATATTGGGTAAAGATATAAACAGACCTTCACAATTGAACCTACAGGCCCTGCAACCTAACCATTTATACAGTCCCCCACCTTTACAATAGGATCCTTAGCATCAGAATAATTCCTATTAGACTCCAAGAGTTGTTTTACACTAAAATTATTTTTTTAGACAAAAAGTGGGGTATCCTATAATACCTTGGCCACATCTGAGTTGCCAGCAATAACCTTCCAATTGTCACAAATAGTACTATGCATAACATGACTATCCATACTCATTTCCAAGGCATACCTGGGTCCATCCGACCCATAGTTGTTAGTGTTAACCATATGGCCTAGTGCTGGCCTTTTCTTATGAAAGCCATGTGTTAAAATAGCAGGAAAATCCACATACCTTCTTCTACTAACCTCATCTACTGCTTCAGACAACAAATCTTCTGAGTAACCCCTATCTATAAATAAACGCTTGATAAACTGTGTCTCAGCTAAAAAAACAGTGTCATCCACTATCATACTAGAAGCTCTAATAAGCTGTCCTTTAGGGACATTCTTTTTCATAAATTTAGTATGTCCACTTTTAAATGAACATAACTATTACAAAAAGTGGACATCCTATGAATAGCGAATATCAAACCTTGACTACGCTAAAAAAACTTCAACTTGGTGTCCCCTTCGTTCATTTTTTGGGTACATTTTGTTATATGATTTGGTTTTGCACCTTTGCCTGGTGTGCTGTGTTATTTGGTTGAGGTTTTTATCAGTTTCGCCATGGCTGGTGCATTTGAGGAAGACATCATGGATTTGACTCTGCATTCCGCCCCCGCCCACAGTGATAAGGTATTGGAGGAGTTGGTTTCCACATTAGCGGAGATGCAGAAATCCGTAGTGATATTGGCTGATAAAATCAAGGACGTTTCCTCTCATAAGGGCCGGTTTAACATATACACTTTGCATCCTGAATATTCTGGAGAAACATGAACTCATGTGGCAATTAAAGCTGAACTCTTTTAGGAAGCCTGGACTAAACTACCACTGTTCAATTAAAAGTGCACTGGAACTTAGAAAATTGCCACATTGTTAACATGACTAATTTAATTTTATTTTATTCTACCAGTTGGTTTTAAATACCATTTTAAATCAGTTGTAATTTAAGTGTATATTTTGTTTCCATCATCATACATTTTTCTTATTATTTTTTTCTTTTCCTGGTTCTCTTTTTTTTCCACTTTATTCAAAATGATGTGTAATAACAATACTAACTAATTGTACAATAATATTTTTATAGAAAGTTCTTAGGGTTCTTGTACACAGACCTGAAGAAGTCTAGAAGGACAAAAGTGATCTTTGTTAACAATAGGTTATCAAAATAGAATATGATTTTTACAATTGATTTTTTACATGTAAAGTGTATATGTATACATTTATATATTTTTTTTTGATTGACTAAGGTTGATATATTTCCAGCCATGTAGTATATTGTCTTGGATAAAATCACAGACTTAATAATCTACTTAATAATCTGGTTAAATAAGAGGTACCACATCATTATAAATTTTATTTAAAGTTCATAAGGGTTATATTATTATGACAGCTACTAAGTAGGAAAGGGATGTGAATGTAACATGTGTACCAATAACACTTTTTTACAGCACAATAAACCACTCCCTTGCCTGATAAAAAGTATATATATATTTAGAAAGCTTGTGAGGAAACTATTACTCTGTTTTTGTTTTACTTGGATCGCTTGTCTGTGTACTTAATAAAGGATTTTCAACTGGAAACAGACTGCCTGCCTTGCTTGCTTACTTTCGAATGCTTAGTAATTCTGTACAATATTTCAAATTATATATTTTTATTTTTTGACTTAAGACAAGTTTAAGTTTGGCACTTCTACTACTATTGTCTGATCTGATTAATATACAGTGATTAACTAGAGATATATGGACTGAAAATCTTCCACACAGAGACGTTTCTTACAATATATATATATCAATATATATCAAAAACATACACACCTCCAGACTGGTCAAACAGTATGATGCACAGGAGACACTCCAGGTGCAGTTAACTATTGACAAAACACCTATTCAAATCATAGTTCGGTCAGACCCTCAACCATGATTCAGGAGGCCCACTCCACCTATCTGGACTTACTTGAATCCATCAAGATTCAACCCTATACCCTAATCCTGGGTGACTTTAACTACCCAATCATAGAGTGGAAGACCTATTCTAGCTCAAACACGAATATCCAGAGATTACTCAACTTTCTCAGTGCCAATGCATTGAATCAGCTGGTCGACACCACCACAAGAAGGGAAAATATCCTGGACCTGGTACTAACCAACATGAGTAGCCACTGTAGCACCCCTACAGTGTAATCCTCCTTGGTAAGATCTGTTCATAAGGCGATCACTTTCAAAGTCACCATCTTCCCCTGACCTTCCCCCTTGCCAGGGTTGAACAAAATAACTTTTCCAAAGCTGACTACATCCTCCAGAAAGCAGGTATAGGCAGCTTCACAGCCACCATCCCTTCAGTTGAATCAAGCACTAATGTCCAAGCCTACACCAAGAAACTATATGAACATCTATATAGCTTCATGGATTTAATAATACCTGACAGGACCAAATCATCTTCCTCAAGAGTAAACCTGTCTGGTGGACAGCAGTAATAAACAGGCTCTATAATAAAAGAAAAAAATTGATGTCCAGGACCAAGAAGAAGCAGGTGCCAAGTTGGAAGCAATCTCTCCTTTGTCTGAAAAGCAAATAAGGTCACTGTTGAAATCCTCTAAGGCTAACTTTGAGTCCACATTGGCCACATCCACTAAAGACAATCACAAGGCCTTCTTCGCATACATCCGCAGTCTCAAAGGTAACTCCCAAATCTGCTCTAAATTGGTGGCCAAGAATACCACATACACAAACACCATAGATATACTGAACCTGCTGGCAGACAGGTTCAGTGAAAACTTCACCCCCCCCCCCCGTCCCTCCATCATTAAACCAGGACATCCCCAGCACTTGCACCCTTCCCCTCATTACCAGGGAGCAGGTTATTAATGCCCTCTCAAAGGCAAAAAATACAGCCTCCATGGGATCCGACAACATCTCTGGCTGTGTGCTACATGAACTCGGGCAAAAGCTCCCAACACCACTAGACACCCTATTCAACCAAAGCTTGTGCACTGGCTTCATCCCAGCAGAATGGAGGACAGCCATCCCTCTGCACAAAGGTGGACTGCACACTTACCCAGGTAATTATAGGCCCATCAGCCTAATTAGCCTGATCTGCAAGGCCATGGAATGCATTATCATGGATCTTATAAACAAGGACATTGGCACCCTACAAACACTTGATCCCACACAGTTTGGTTTTGTCAAAGGGAGATCATGCCTGTTAAACTTGGTCACCTTCTTCAAAACAGTCACCAAAGCCATGGATGAGGGCAAGACAGTGCACACTGCCTACCTTGACCTAGCCAAAGCCTTTGACACTATTCCCCATTTGGACAAAATTGATAAACTCTCCCAGCTAGGCATCAACCCATATGTTACCAGATGGGTAGCTAACTGGCTCACTGATAGAAACTAGTAAGTCAAAATAGGGGAAGCCACCTCTAGTAGTAGACCCATAACAAGCAGAGTACCCCAAGGACTGGTCTTGGGGCCTCTACTGTTTGGGATATACTTTTCTGAGGTGCAAGCCAAAACCAGTGGTCTGCGGCTGACCATGTTTGCAGATGACTGCAAGCTGGGCACTGTCATAAATTCGCCTAGTGATGTGAACATCCTCCAAGAGGGTCTTAACAAACTAATGACTAGTGCCAGAAGCATGGCCTCAAACAGAAAGCCAAGAAATGCATCATTATCTCCATTGGGGAAAATGGTGTCCCCACTAATTATCACATTAATCACAACATACTAAGCACGCAATCAGTGATGAGGGACTTGGGCACCCAGGTTGATAGCAACCTGACTTTTGGCCACCATGTTACCTCTGTTGTATAGAAGGCTTTCTACATAGCCCACCTCATAAGTAAGGGTATTACATCCAAGAACAAGGAGGTCATAACATCCCTGTACTCCTCCCCCCTTATCAGGCCCATTATTGAGTATAATGCCCCCTTCGGCATGTACCATGCCAAGCACATGCAGCAGTTGGACAGACCACAGAGGTTCCTGACCAGGAAAATCCAGGGTCTCAAACACCTATCCTATACAGATAGGCTAAAAGCCCTGTCCATCTACTCAGTCTCATACAGACTGCTCAGAGGTGACCTGTGTCTGGCATATAAGACTGTCTCAGAGTTAGCCTTGATGGAGCTGCTGCATATCCATATGTCAAACTCCACTCACACAACCTGCATGCAAGGTCTCAACCTGGTCTGTGACATTAATAGAACTTGTTGGTGGGACAGATTTGTGTCCCAGTGACTCCCCCATCTGTGGAATAGACTTCCTCTCCACATCAGCAGAGTAACTCACTAGCCTCTTTAAAAGGAACCTGGACGACTGGATGAGAAACAGAAAATAAACCCCTGGGATCCCACCTGTGTCCCTGCTGGATAGGAAAAACTGGTACTGACTTTGTGGGAACATGGGCAAAATTTTTGGCTAGGTTTATAAGGTCCTCCACGCTAATAGCCTAATATCATCCTATAAACTTATGAACCTTAAAGAATGTTATTAGACTTGCATCCCAGAAGTCTGGCTAAGTGAATGATAGCTCCTGTCTGCTTAATCTAGTTAAACTTTTTCAAAAGAATTACAGAAGCTATAGACAGTGACTGTGCAATCCACACAGAGTCCTGGTAAAGGTCTTTAACCCATATGTGGTAAGAAAGAGAGAAATGTAACTGAAAACCAAATTCCATACAGTGTGTTTCAAAGGTGTCTCATATGAAAGTATGACAGTGACCAGCAATGTCCTTCAGGCATTAGTGCTGGCACATCTTCTTTTTCAGCACTTCTGAGATCTCCAAGTAGTGAGCCAGATTTTCATGCTAACAAATTTTGGATATGACAGCAAATTGTGGCTTTTTATTACATCATACTTTGGCACCCAAACCTCCTGGAATGAATTATCCCTAGTAAACCCTTGATGTACAAAACTGGGCTCAGAATAAAAGCTAAAAAGTATAGGGTCATCACTTTTGGTAGACAGTCCCTCCTGTCATCATATTATATAAACAACGCACAGATCGACAGGGAACTAGGAACTTGGGGTGGTAGGTAACTCTTTCTCTTCTGACTAATGTGTGACATCAGCTGTCAGGAAGTCATTTTATTTAGCACAGATAGCTGCCAAAGGACTATCATCAAGATCTAAAGTGAAAAATCACTCTTTTATATTCAGTATTGATTAGATCAATGTTTAAGTACAATGCCCCTTTAAGGTGCATTTCACTAAACACACCAGACAATTAGAAAGACCCCAACAGTTCCTAAAAAAATCTTGTCTAAAGTCCTTGACCTATGAAGAAATGCTGGAAGTTCTATTCCTTTATTCAGTGCCTTACAGACTTCTGAGAAAAGAGCTTTGTCTCACTTATTACATCCTGCACCTTTTGTATCTGTTCATGTCCAGTAGCTCCATTAATGCTAGAACCATGAACCTAAATCTTCACCAACAGATAAATAAAACATGATGGAGGGATATTTATAACTCAGTGTCTCAAAAACCACTGGAATTAACTTCTCCATATTAAGCAGTGTGATTTAGTATCTTCTCTTAAACATAATCAAGATGACTGGATGGCTATCCATAAATTCACTCCAGGACTGACTGGTGTGGACCTCTTGGAAAAAGGAGGTGCAGCACGAGGGAGGGTCTTGGCAAGGCAAGAATAGTCATAAAACTTAGTGGCTTTGAATATTTATGATTCTTTGAATTTATAAAATATTTTTAATATTAATATTAGAAAAAAATTCTAAATTGAAAAAGTAGAGGGAATCTCTGTGGGGTATGAGGAAGCTATTGATGAAAGGAAAGGCAATGAGTCTGCATCATAAGCAGATGTGAATCTTAGACTGACATGATGCTGAAGTGATTGAAGGTTGGCCAGACTACAAATATGGTCAGGATGAAAAAAGAAGATCAAGTGGGATAGCACTGAGACAGGAGTATGATAAATGCAGGTAAATGACTGAAGGGTGGGAATATCAAAGATGAAAAGACATAGTAGAGGGGCCAGAACTCTTTCTTAAAAGCAAGTAGTGATGAGTACTAAAAGGATGGTATGACTGTTTAAGTAATATGGGGAGAGAAATAACATGTGTAGGAGAAATTTAAAGAAGCATGTGCATATAGCATACACAGGTATACTCACATCAAGGTATTAAGGTAGAATGTTATAGGAATTGCTTTGGGGTAGGCTACACATAAAAGAAAACAAAATGTATAATATAAATTAATTACTTTTTCACAGACAGTATTGCTTTTGGGGAACAAGGAACAATAACTGATTAAAAGAACATGGAATCACAGAGTGGCAGGAGGTCAAAACCCCAGCAAAGTGAGAAGAAAAAAGGGTACAGCAATTAAGCTTCATAGACTATGAAGTGGTGTTAGGACCTGGCAAAGACAGAAAAGATTCAATACAGTTAAAAGAACAGTCTAAAGTAGTGTAAGGTGAAGGAGTAGGGGGTTAGTCACAGGGATGTGCAGCTGTTCATCAACAGGATTAGAGGATGTGGAGAGGTTAGGTGGCAGAAGACAGCTAAGCGAAAGGAAACTAAGTAGCTGGAGGTAGGAAAAGAAAGAGTCTTCAGAATATTTCTAAGAGGAATAAAGGGAGATTCAAAAATCTGCACTGTAACTTCCTCAATCTAGGAAGTCTAGGTATAAGAGCAAAGTGACGTTCTACTCAGGTGGTTAGATGGAGAGAGAGAGAGAGAGAGACTCAGACAAGGAAAGTGACCACAATGGTAGGAACAGAATGCATTTTAAAGCATAGAATACTGAAAGCAGTTTTGTGACGTATACATGAAATGTCAACCTTGTTGAGAGAAAAAATGTCTAGCTGGATGATCTGGGAAGGTATATTATCCTTTTGCATCACACAAAGATGAAAATAATATATGCAGACACATACTATAAGGGAAAGAGTGATAATATGAATAAAAGTGAAAAAGGTGGTAGCAATTTTGTTTAAAGGACAGTATGTAAAACATAAAGTAGCCAAGAAAAACAGATAAAGGTGACTGATACAGGATGAAAGACCATGGAACAAAAATGCCTGCATGTCAAATAAAGGCAAAAAGGACAGAGGTAAGAAATAAATTAAAGACTGGAAATGGAAAAGATTTAGACTAAAATGATATTCATGTAATCAAAAAATGTACCTTTATAAGGAATGGGAATTTGCAATCCAGCAGAACAGACAACTGTTGGTGATATTTGGAACAGCAGATTTTGTAAAGACAGTAACAGTATACATAGTGGTAAGGAGAATATTAGGGCATGTACATGTTAGGTTATCTTTTAGGGAGGTTTGTTAGGAAAGGTGCAGGAGATCTGGCAGCAGTGGGAGAATAAATGTCAGTTAGAAGAGAAATCAAGAGATGTTAGACTATAATGTGAGGTAAGTGTTGTCTGAAATTCAAGAAAGGAAGAAGCAGTTAGGTCAGGTATAATGAAATGTTTCTTTAGTGGCAGCGAGAAGTATGGGTGAAATGACAAGCCCCTGGATTCACGAATCCTCCATGTAAGACTTAATAAGTCTTACTTGGAGGCTGCATTTGAATGGTATGACATCAGCGTGCCATGAATATGCATGAGGGCACGCTGACCCAACCATAATTCATACACGGACCGTGTAAGAAAGCAGGGGGCTTGTCCGACTGCCCAGCAGTTTAAATGTCCACACCCCTACAAGTGATTAAAAAGTAAAAGCAAATACACAAGCGCGAGTCCGCTCAAATGTCCTTGCACCCAACACCACACTCCCTGACATTGTAAACCCTCATCACAGTTATAAAAAGTAAAAAGTTAACTTTATTTTTTTAAATACGTGAAATAGCTGCCCGTATTTGCGCATGTGTGTGTGGGTATGCCCATTGCTTAGTTAGAGTTAGCAATTCTGACATGGAAGAGCATAAGAAAGAATGTTTATGCAAATCACACCAAATAGCAATAGCATAATGGTAGAGCGTTCGCACAAAGAAGAGGCATTCACGGTTTAAGTCCCACCACTCCCCTTCGTATTAATTTTTAAATCAGTATATGAAATAATACCAGACAAAAATATGTGTAAATAGTAGTAAAATGCAGTGAAATGGCCAATGTATCAGTGAACAAAATAAATATTTTAAATGATCCTGATATATAATTGCCTGCAGCTAAGCAGTGCTTCACCCAGCGCAATAGAGTTGCCCATAGTTTAATGACGGTTAACAAAGCGGAATAGAGGTGCCCATAGCAAAATAGCACTTTAACCAGCACAATCTGTTTGCGTGGACATGTGCGCCACGCCAACCAGGGCACAGTAGGGCACCAAGGAGCAACGTAGAGCAAAGCTGCTTAAATGCAGCCACACCCCCTAGCCTGTCTGGATAGTATGAAAATAAAATGAATGACAAGGTTCGAACCCAGGACTTTGTGCATCACAAGCAAAGTACAGAACCACTAAGCCATGATAACTTAGGGGAAACAGCCACTGTTAACAGACATATATTTACTAATGGCAGTTTAACCATTACTAAGTAGGTCTCCAGTCAGCTGAGAATATAAAAAAAACGGCCAATCACAAAAAAGTGCAGGAAATGCAGCATATTTAAGCCCCATAGGCGGGAATACACACCATAACTGATTTTAGCTCACATATGCAGTTAGAATGGCTGGTGTTGGAGAGGGGAACACGCTTCAGAGCACAACGTTGGGGCATCGAGGAGTCGAAATACATGGTTTAGCTCCTTGTCCACCATCATGAGTCAAGACTCCTGCAGGGCCAGTTCCAAGGGACGGAGTACAAGGCAGGGGCTTGGAATTGGTTAGCTCATGACCTCACCAGTGCCACAGGCGTTCCTCGGACTGGTGAGCAGGTCCATCACCACCATGCAGACCTGAAGAGATGGAAGCAGGACCGCCTGAACCAATGGATACAGAAGGCCCGTGGGATACAGAATGCCCCACAACTAAGTATGTAGCCATGGAATGCAGTATGTAAGAATTGATAATTGAGTATGTATAATGGATAGGTATGTCTCAATATCCCTTCATTTACTTTACAGCTGCAGGTGACCGTGCTGCGAATCAGCAAGCCTATGCTGATAGGTTGCTAAGGCTGCGCCACCAGGCAGGTTAGTGATTATTCTGCATGTATTGTTATATAAAATATGGGAGAGAGCATGAAAGAAAGTGTTGTAGTCCAATAATACAGCCATAAAATTGCCTGTATAAGTCCTCTGCATGTACTGTCAGATAAAAACGTCAGAGAGGCAGAAAAAGAGTGTAGAAACCCATTAAGAAAGGTAACATATGTCTGGAATATTATCTCTGCAGGCATTGTCATATAAAATAAGTGAGTGAGCCTGAAACAAAAGAGTGTTCTAACCTATTAATAAAGGTATAATATGTCTTGAACATGTCTGCCATATGCACCGTTAAACAAATAAAGGAGTGAGCTTGTGGAAAAGTGTGTAATGCCATTAATAAAGGTCTAAAACCCGGAGTATGTCTGTGTCACAGAGTTTGAAATATTGTTGTACCCTTGCATTATACAAATAGTACTGTTTGAAAAAGTGCTGACAACCCAGAGTTGTGCAGTCCCATATAAAGTGGGTGATGGAAGTGCTAGTAGCTGTGAAGTATATATACAGTCCGCAACAGTCAGTTACTGGCTGGCATGCATAAGTAAATCTGGCACACATGTAGCATGTTAGTTTATCCCCAGAAATGTGAGTGTGTGTCAAGAAATGCAGGGTTCTGTACAAATCAAAGTGAAAATGTCATGTGAAAACATCCCAGATATGTAGATAAAGAAATAGAAATGCAATCAAGAAATATGTAGCAGTAACATCTGCATCCTGGACAGTTAGTATGTCAGATATAAGTCAGGCATATATTGGACTAGCCAAACCCATTATACAATCTAATGTATGGTGGCAAGTGTAATAATACATGTAGGGGATAGACACCTGCAGTCACTAGGAATGTAGTGTAGACTAAAAGGTAATTATAAGATGTTAACCGGGGCTTTTTTCTACACCCTACTGTATGTGCATAAACCATGCAATTTCACACCTCAATGGGTATGTTTAATCTTAAAATTTGTTGGGAAATATGTACTATTGTTCTATAAATATTTGCATTCACGTTGATGCATGTGCCCTGTTTAAATACCACAATCATGGTGGCCTGTTGCTACCAAACATCCCTGCATGCTGATGGAATATCCACTGTGGTTCAATATATGCATGTGTTATGCTTGCTATTCAACTGTTGGAACCTTGGTGTGTTGGGTTAATGGGAATATTACTGCATGCTGTTACAACTAATCTGGAATGCTGTTGTTTATGTTGTAATTAAACACACCTAATCACAGAACGTATGGGAAGGCCGGTCCCAGTGGACCCACCTGTCCCACCTCAGCTGGCGAGTGCACCTGGCACCAGCAGGTCTGGTGCCCAGCCCGGGCTCCCCTCCTCCATTGGTCCTGTGCCACCTTTGGGTGGAAGCGCTGCAGGGGATGGGGCTCATCCCCCCGTGCAAGCGTGGGTGGAAAAGGGCCACCTGTCACCCTTCTAAGGGTCCGGGTTGTGGTGCATAGGGAGATCCAGCATTCAGTCCCTGATCCCCTATACCAGCTTGAGGTGAGAGTGGCATGTCTCACGGGTGAGCCTGCCCATCCTACGCAGCCCCCAGCACAGCCACCTTCAGGGCTGTGAAGATGCAGTGGTGACTGCCCATGGGTGGGGATCTCAGTTCCACTGTTACCGTCTGTGGGCTCATGGGCTTGCGATTTCCAAACATCCGACCCCATCAGTTGTGTTCACCTACCTCATGAGTCATACACTGCCCCTGTATGCGTCTTGTCTGTTTACCTCCCCAACCTACCTCCCTGGATATACCTACTTCCTGTACCTCATTTCCCACTCTCACCTGAAAAAAAAAATGGGCAATCTGTACCCACAAAAAAATTACGCCCCATACATAGCTGCCCATTTCACACACATGTCCATTGGACATGTAAACTGATAATTATAATTGGCAGTACAACATACTTTGTTGTCCTCACCCCTCTCCCAGGGGTGGAAGGTTTCAAATATCACTCCAAATTTATTGCATATGCACAGCTGTTGCTGGTAAAGAAATGGGCAGCTATGGACCTTCCCTACACCCGTCCTGCACATCCCAATCTTGTTTACCTACTGTCTGTCCCTCTTTGTGCCCCCTTTTTTACCACTTTCCTATCTCCCCATTTGCTTTTCTTTAAAAGAAATTAGCGCGGGGTTAGCGGGAGTAAGCACTTTTAAGCAGTAGTAAGTGGGTTTAAGCGAGTGTGCGCATGTGTGCGCTTAGCTAAGCATTGCTAAGCATCACGCACACACACGCAAACCCGCTTACAACTGCTTAAAAGTGCCTTAGTCACTCTATGGCAGGGCCGTTGTTCTGCTGAGCAGCAAAAGAAAAAACCTCTGCCAGTCTCGAACCCCAGACCATTGACACAATAGACTGCATGAATTACTACTAAGCCACAGCAGATATACAAATAACTTGGTTCTGAAATAAATATATCATGCATTACAATGAGGGAATGTAAGTGGAAATCAGAAATGGTATAACACAAATCCTGTTCTGTGGGTCTTTACCAGCAGTTGTTGTGGAATTGCATGACATGACTGTGAAAGGAGAACCAGCCATCCTAGCAGGGAATAATGTTACAGTAGCACCTTACAAACACCCCACAGTATCAGACCAGGATAAATACTGGCCACAGGAATACAGTGCAATAACCACATTTGTATGGCAGTTAATTGTGTAAGTCAGAAATAAAGTACATACTCTCATGTATCTTGTGTTAGCATTTGGAGGGGTGAGTACATGTCTACACTGAGAAGTGTGTACTGAAAGCAGCAACATTCAGGTTTGAGTACAACATGCATATAACTGGCTACAACCCTAGATTCAGATAAGATACATATACCAACCTTCTGACTGACACAACGGTGTCCAGAGCAAACAAGCATGGGCCCCACCTTTGACAGCTGAAAGGGCTACGCCTACCTAACCTTGCATTTTATAGCAGTGGGCTACAATCACAGTGAGTAATGCAATCACCACACAGCAGGCTGCATGCATTTACTGAATGGTGGGCAGCAATTGGTGCAGAGGCTGTCACATGCACAATTGCAGATACCTGGAAAAGCAGGCTGTACCTGCAGTCCACACATGCAATTCTATCATTGCAGGTGCTGGGAGATAGAGAGAGAGAGAGGGAGAGAGATACATAGACACAGACAGAGACACAACAGAGAGAGAAACTGAGACATAAACCAAAATAGAAGGGGAAAACCCAAAACAAACTACCAAAAAAAAAAAATTAAAAACCTACAAAACCGTAACACACGGAGCAGGGAAATACAAAGGTAAGATATGTAACTCACATGTATGTGTTGGCATGTAGTAGATGTTCCTGAAGAGTACTCTACACACTGCAAATCATCCATGTGTGGCAGCAGTACGTATCTATCTGTATCCGCACATGTGCATAGAGCAAGAGACATACTGCAACTGTTAGTGAATGGTGGACAGATATCTGTCATTGAAGGTTGATATGTGCATGTATCTATGTAGGTCGTAGTGTGTGGCCGAGAAAACAGCATGCAGCGCTGAAATATGTCATATGGTGGTTAAATGCTGTGTGACTTATTTGTCAGATCTGCTGTGTTACAACCAGTGAGGCCTGCTAATGCTACATGGGCTGAGGACACCCACATGCATGCTGCACAACAATATAATCACATAACTGTACATCCCTCAACTGTCGCATAAGTGATATCCCCACCACGAAAGGTGGACTGTACATGTGCCTATATGTACATCCATGTGTACAGCAATGGATGTGTACATGTATGTGTATGGATATGCATATATATAATATATATATATATATATATATATATATATATATGTATATATATATATATATATATATATATATATATCGCCATATAGAGAGAGAGGAAGAGACAGAGTGACATGGGGTCATATGTACTGCAACAGGTGTGTGGTGACCAAGGCATGGACTGTAGACAAGTGTTGATACTGCAGTGCCATTCCTCCTTTCCAAAACACTGTACCCATTAACTACCACATAGATAGAGATCTACCTAACAGTGAATGTGTGATAAGGGAACATGGGACACAGGTGGACAGTAGCCTCTGCTTTGATGAAGACAGTGCCACACTACACCTGTAATCAGTCTGTGTGTTATGTGTCATGACAACAGGTGTGTCATCTATAGAAATATAGGGCAGTGTTCCCCTCTACCCATCACAATGCCCTGTGTGGTGTGTACCTCACATGACAACTACACCAGGTGAAAAGGCCACAGACATACCTCCCAAAGGGTAATACTGACCGCAAACAGATGCCCTATGCAAACTGACTCACAAAACCACATCTACACTGTATTGCATACTGGCCATACAGAGATGACCTCTGCCGGACATACAGAGGTATGTCACTCCCATAGCTGAGTGACATCCACCATGGCAACATATCACAATCTTTCTGGGATACATGCTCTGGGGCCCTAAACCTTGTCAGCTCACTAAACAGCACATGCTGGAGGGATAGGTTCCCATCTCAGAGATATGCCATACACCAGAATAGCGTTCAACCCCATCTATGCGCACACTCATACTGCCAATACATCCCTCATCACCAATGGCCTTAGCTGAGGGACAGCATACAGTCGGCATTGACCAGGAGAGTGTGGTACCCATGGCATGCGCATCCCTTCACAGCAGCCATAGCCAGATTATTGGAATGGTACCACATAGGTGGATGTCCAAGGGTTCTCGGGTAGCACAACTGGTCATATTGCCCCTGGCAGACATGCCCACAGAGGTATTACAACATCCAGTATGTTCCAGGCTGTAATGCAGGGACAGGCACGTATGGAACTGTACACCCAACAGGGGCTAAGGGCACAGAAGGCCCATTACACTGCTATCAATGGCAGCATCTGTGATCTTGCCGGTGCCATCCGAAATTACACCGAGGTCATTGATAGCCATTGGAGGGAAACATTAGATATCCTCCACAATATGTTAGCCATGAGCCGGGACCATGAGGGACAGATGGGAAGCCGATGCAGATGCATGTCAGCAACCACATCAGCTGGCAGTCGTCGCGGATGGACCATGGATCACAGCCGCTCCAGTAGTGGCAGGACCAGCCCCGGCAATGCTGGGGCTGGCCTGTCCATTGACCGTCCTACTAGACCACATGCACGTGGCACTGGCCAGTCCCAGCAGAGACATGTGTCCAGTCATCATACCTTTGCCTCTGATGATAGCACCCAGTCAGGGTTGGTACCCGATACTGCCTGTAGCACCCCTACCAGGCACAGGTACCATGTCCATGGCCAGAGACTGTGATCTGTACGGCTTATCAGGTACAGTCTGTGGCTGTCCCACAACCGCCCGTATATGGCAGCCACATGGTGGAGTTGTGTGCATGCAGACACACACACATTAACCAAACAACTAGGGCTCACACATACAAACACACATTACATCAACATTGGCCCATGCTGTACTGTTGTCCCTTACACACACACACACACACACACACACACACACACAGACACGTTGATTAGATGGGTCATTGTTGGGCTCTGGCAAGCCAACAACACACCCTGTGCATATGATGACACCTGTGCCACCTCCTGTCATCTGTCACATTGATGCAGGAATAGGCTAACATGGTTCTGATGCACAGGATGACATTATAGCAGTGTAGCATTAGTAGCATGTTGCCAACAGGAAAGTGTACTGATATCCTTGTAGGTATATCTGAGCAGGCATTATGCATCACAGCTTTGATAGTCATTGTAGCATTGTTTACACCAGTGTTAGGTCTGAGTATGTATTGTCCACCCATGTGTCACTTGGCTGAAGTGTACAGTGTTGCCAGCATGTGTTAGTGAGTGGACAGTATGTGTGTGATGTGTGCATTACAAATTAGCAGGTGTACATCTGTGAACATGGTGTGTGCGCACTGTCTGCATCTACGTGCATAGTGGACACACGAGATGTGCAACACACCCTGTTGTACACATTGTTAACATCTCATGGTATCTTTCGATGGCCAGTATGCATTCTACTACAGATATGTACTAACATGGGTACACGTGTGTGTGTATGACATGGGTTGACACTATGCTGTGGGTGATACTGTTGATATCTGTCAATGATCTGCAGTCTGGTAGTATACACCACCTCAACAGCATGACTATAACCAGTCATTAGATGATGTCCTGACAAATGACACACAGTTGTAAGCAACTCAGTAACAGTTGGATCCTTCCGGTACTATACTATAACAGTAACCAGTGGTATTGACCGCCACACGTTCCTGGGACCACACGTGTGTGGCATATAGCCCTCTTAGGTACATGCAAACACACTAGGGATATGTCCATCCACATCTGGAAATGCATGCATTGGCCTACACTGCATTCCCTGGATGGGACGCATATCCTACACAAGGGTATCATACAGACAGATACCTGTTGTCCAATACATGTTGTATAGTCATAAGCCGACTATGGCATAGTCACCCACATTTACTAGACATACTATCCCAACAGTACCACATAGGTGGTAGCCCTCAACATGTATGTTGGGTACCAATGTGTACAGACAGACACGTATTATGTCATCTGTCCCTTGGTATCCACATATCCATAGGTATTGTGGGGTCCATCGATGTTTCACATAACACATTAGGGGCCTGCATGCATATCCACAGGGCTGTTGTACACCTATAATGACTGTCCATTACTGCCAGTCATTGTTGTGTATGAACATGTGTGACATATACCCCAGGCAATTACTCTCACTCACTGTACTCTATAGTACATGTCATGGGTGTGTGTGGCACAGATGACCTTGGCCACAGATCACTACAGTGGCCGGGCTTGTCGTATGCATACGTATGTGACCTATGATCTGAGAAGCTGCGGTACAATTTGTCGAAGGAAACAAATGTATTCATGTAGTATGCAGGCTTCACACCTATGTACTGATCGAGGTCACATGTACACGTATTAATTTGCCACGCAGATACCCAATGTGTGCAATGCGCATACTGTTTTAATCATATGTCATACCGTAGTAAAAGCAAAACCTGCACTGAAATGACCACCTGTGGCACACACACACACAAACACGCACACACTCAGCATTTGCAGGATTCAAACCCCTACCTAACTATGTTATGATACTAGAGAGATACACATTAACACGGCATGCTATATGCTTTACTGGGTGGTTTCTGTTCTCCTTGAATATTTGTAGGATACTGACATCAGCAGACATTCCAAAGAGGGATGTGCCTCTTTTAATGTGTTTTCCCAGTCTCCAAAAAGGCTACTCATCTCAAAGGAAATCACACACACACTGTCAGCACTTGCAGGATTCAAACCCCTACCTAACTATGTTATGATACTAGAGAGATAAGCATTAACACGGCACACTATATGCTTTACTGGGTGGGTTCTGTTTTCCTGGTATATTTGTAGGATGCTGACATCATCAGACTGGACATGGGAATGTGTGTGCCCTTTCTTTTATGCAATCCCAGGAATGATCCATGTGGGTCGGCAGGTATCAACAGCTTGAACAGGATCCTGTGAGTCGCACCTTGTGTGATCTATCTGTGGACACAATGACATCCCTTCATATGTCAACACATATATATGCACAGATTGTTGGTTTTGTGGGTACATGTGTCTGTAATGTTGATGAAGAGCTATGCAAAGTATATGTGGGACATGTGTATCTCTGTTCAGTGATGTATGTCCTGGGTGGCTGCCTTGCAAATGGTGTAGCATGTTTGGGAACCATGATCTGCACATGAACATATCACAGTTGGCAGGGTTGTGTGTTTGTCAGCTTCCAGTAGCTCTGTTTATGACTTCAGCCATGATGCACTCCATGGCCTTGCAGATCACACTTTATAGGCTTACTGGACTATACTTCCCATGGTGTGTTGTGCACCCACACTTGTGGGGAGTGCCATATGTTACTGTAACACATTCGACAGATCCAGACCCTGTGGAGTGGGTGAGGCTCAACAGACTGTTCAGGTGCAGGGTCTGTTTGTTCTGTAGTGCATGCATGACACATATTGGGAAACATTGTAATGCAATTGCTGCCATGCTTTTGGCTTTGGGGGGAGCTTGTCAGCCATTCTACACATGATATCTCCTGGTACGATGTCAGGGACTATCGTCAGTGGGAGGTGGGTATGTATATATGGGCCTGTCTGACAGGATATCGGCATTGTCAGTAAGGTACAGTTGGCCCTGACTCAGGACATATATGAGTGTACATTACTATTTATGACATAGCTGAAGGATTTGTCATGATTCTCAGTCTGGACTCCTTCTCAGCCACTCTTTACAAAACACCAACAAACCTGAGCACTAATCCCGGTTATAGTCCTTTACACACTTAACACCCTACTGATCTTTTGTGATCAGGCTACAGAGTATGTCATCATAATATACTGGCATGTCCAGGGGTGGGTTTCGTGTGTCCTCTCAAGTCCAGCTAATGAATATTGTGGTTATGACACAATGTCACATCTGCCTCATGTACACAGACAACCCTCTCCTCCTCCCAACACACTCAGATATATGTGAGAGATGCAACAATATTGACATACAGGAGGCTGAGCTATCTCGACCCATGTCTGGCATGGTCTATCAGGTGGTGAAGGTGACCACACACACCACATATCAGTCTCACATACACCGATAATGACAGCAATCAAACCACATTATCACACATACACATACTCGGAGGCTCTACATACACTCTGCCTAAGCAGCAGAGACCTCCAAAGCAGACACACAAACAACTGCTACCCCACTACAATACCCACATATCACATAGTTCACAATGTCAGTGTGCCACACAGTCACTGCCCTTTGGGCTAAAAAACACACCTGATACACTTGTAATAGGTGACACTTAATGTCAGACACACTGACGTCCCACTCACCAGGCCAAACAAGGGAATAGTCACTTTGATCTGTCTCTCAGGTGCCAGGATCCGCCACATAACACATGCACTCAGGTCACTCCAAAGCAAGTCCAGGACTGGCTCCAACATTGTCCATGCTGGTGCGTACAACCTCAGACGTTCCTCCCTAGACCACATGACATGATACCTAGAGGAACTCTCTGATCATGTAGCCCAGGCCAGTATGACCCTGACCTTGGTTAGCATCTTACACTCACCAAGTATGATGCCTCAGTATACCAACAAACCGATCACGTTTAACAGTTGGCTAACATACTGGTGTTATTCAAAGGAGATACAATGTCTGTCAGCCTGGGGTGACATGCTCAACATGCCACGTAGCTCTCCTATGGACAGCTTGCATCTGTCACCCTTGGACTTTTGAATACTGGCTAAGGCACTTGCTGCCACCATACTGCCTTATTTAAGTGGGGCTCAAAAGACAGACCTACCTCCATAGACATTATAGAGTACATGACACTGAGGGTAATGCTGCTCAACACCAGATGTATTACCCTCACATTGACCACACTCTGGAATCTCCTCAGTATGGAGAATAGCAATATCTGTGAACTAACAGACACATGGTTCAGGATCCCACATGCACCCCAACACTACCAGGTTATATTTTGTACCATGCTTTCTGACCACATAACTCGGAATGGCCAACACAAATAGGGGGAGTATCCATATACATCACAGATACACATACCTACGGGTTGGTAGCACTGCACAAAGCATCACAGACCATACATATGCGCCTAACATTGTGCAAATCTGCCTTTTGGTTTATTGCCTGCTACAAACCACACTCACAAACTTAGCAACCACACTCGTCTTTCTGGGGAACACTGGACAATATGATGGTCTCCCCAAACACCATTATATTGGGTGATGTCAAATACACACACATTGACTGGGGATAGTACTCAGGCCCCAACACCCTCGCCCAACAGTTGCTACAATTTGTAAACTCATATGCTATGGCACAACCGGTCACCACACCCACAAGAGGGGACAACATATTGGACATGATCATCACCAACATGGGACTCTATGTTCCACATTTGCGATATACCCCTCATTGGTAAGGACAGAACATACTTTATCTGACTGGACATCCATATCCCATCCCCACACCCATCCTGGGTAATCTTGGTGAACTTCCCAAAAGCAAACGTCACACTTTTCCATACCATGGTGGTATCCTTCAGAGACCCTGGGTCAGTGGTAAGTATGGCTCAGACTGCTGAATCCTTTACATACACAGTCTATGGACACTTAGTGGACCGAATGGATTGTGCTATCCAAAATAACACCTGGACTCACTCCTCCAATGGCAGGGGACCTGTCTGGTGGACCCCGGCCATTAATACGCTATACAACAAAAGGAGGAAGCTACTACATGATAGAGCACAATCCCAGATAGGGAAGGCATCTGTGATCTGTACTAGCAGACAGCTACAATCACTCGTGTATTTATGTCAGGCCCGCTTCTAACGGACAATTGCACCAGACACATCGGACACTAACAAGGCCTTCTTCAGTTAATTCAGGTACCTGGCTGGACACTTACTGATATGCTGTGCGTTACTGCATACTGACTGAACATACCCTGAACCCACAGACATTGCCAACATCCTGGCAAACAGGTTCAATGCAGATGTCCCCCCATCCCCCCTAAAGAGGTACTGTCCATCCCAACAGAGTATAACCTCCCTGACATCATGAATAAACAGGTGAGTGCTGCCCTCCCTGCAGCGGACAACACAGCATCAATGAGACCAGACAGTGTCCCGGCCTGTGTTGTACATGGCCTTCATGACAGACGTAACCCTCACATTACATCACTGTTTGATATCAGGGTTACTGCAGGATTTGTACCCATGGAATGGTGTACAGCAATAGTGGTCCCACGCCACTGAATACTGCCATAACAGACCACAGACAATATCGGCCTATAGGGCTAACTAGCCTGTTCTGCAAAGCTATGGAGCGTATTGTCATGGGACTCATGCACATAGACATGGGAAACCTACAGACACTGGGTCCTACACATTACAGCATTGTTGTGGGCAGATCTTGCCTGTTGGACCTGTTTGTATTCTTTAAACAGTTACCAGGTCCATCAGTGTTGGTACGGTTGTCCACACAGCCTGCCTGGACCTTGCACAACCCTTCAACACAATACCCCAGACGGCCATTATGCATAGGCTCACTGGCATCAATATCGACACATATCTCACATGATGGATTGCTACCTGGATCAGGGATAGCACCCACATGCTCAGTGTTGCAGGTGCCATGTCTGACTATACACCAGTTACACATGGCATCCCACAAGGCTCAGTCCTGGGACCTCTCTTGTTCAGTATATATTTGTGTGACGTACAGGCTATCACAGGAGTGATATCGCTGCCCATGTTCTCAGATGACTGCAAACTGGGTGCCATAATCAACTCTCCAGCTGGCACATGCATACTCATACAGGGTCTCAGAGAGATAGGATGACTGGTGCCTGAGCCATGGCCTATGGCTACATGCCATTAGTTGCATAGTCATCCCCTTTGAGAATGACAACATGCCCGCACATTACAACATAGGTAGTAATCCATTACATATGGTAGTAGTTGTTATGGGTTTGGGGACATGACCTGTTTGTACTCTCGCCTTTGACAATCACATTGCCAAAGTGGTTAGACAGTACTTCTACATAGCCCACCATATCCCACATGGTTTCACAAGTTGATCACGTGTGGTCATTGTGCCCCTATACTCATCACAACCATGCTTGGTTACTATACCACATTTGGGTTGTACCTTACCCGACACCTGCAGCAACTGTAATGGCCACAAATGTTACTCATCAAGCAGATGTAGAGACTCACACAGATGCCCTGCACAGTTCAGATACAGTAACTCCAGCTCTACTCAGTCACTTACCACATACACGGTTGTGTTGTGTGCCTGTAGTTTAAGGCAATATCTGACCCAGAATTAATGGACATGCTCCACCTCAGGATATCCAACTCCCTTGGAGCTACACACTCCAGGGACATATACCTCAGCACAGATGTTGATAGGACATGCTGGGGGGACAGATTATTATCCATAAGGCTCCACTCACTGCAGAGTGTAGTCCCAGTTTTGCATAAGCAGAGCCACCCACTGACCACCTACAGGCGACATCTAGACAAGTGGATGGGTGATCGTATGTGTACCTATGGGATATCTTCTGGGTCCCTGCTAGACAGAGGCACAATACGCTAAACATAAATGGGCTATCTTGTGTAACCTACTATTCATGGGCACAGTGTTCTGATTTGACTGGGTTGCAGCAGCCAAACACACTCTGGCTATGCTTGAACATGCCCTAGGGCAGATAGCCTAGTATCAATCTCTGAACCTATGAAAATGTTCATGATGCACAATGTTTATTGCTGATACTGTTTGCAGGTTTTTATCATCTTTGCTTTCCCACTTCCTATGAACCACTTAGGTATCTGCAGAACATATTTGATTATGACAGGGTTCCACTATATTATATACGTATCTGTTGTCATATAAGTGTGTGCACAGGGCAGATTGCTGGATAGTGAGAGGTTCCTGGGTTAACACATGCAACTGCCTGATATGGGTGGCCCACTGCTGTACTCCAACATGGCCTAAGTGTATGAGCATGCCCAGTTCAGACTGTCAGTGTTCTGTTGCCTGACATTTGTCTTATGTATTCAAGTGTGTGAGCATGCCCAATGTGACCTTTCAGTATGTTGCTGTCTGAGGTCCACTACATTTGTTGATGTATGTGTACATGTCCAATATTAACATTTCTACTGTGTGTGTTGAAAGTCAGGTTCTATTCTTACTGCAGGACTCACCTTTGTGTCATAACTCGACAGGGATTATGCTGTGCCTGCAGGGTTTCCATGGAATACTTTGCATAGACTTATCAACATTTCTTCATACAGGTTAACCAGTGCAATACTGTCATGGTTTAGTGGTTCAGTACTATGACTATAGTACACAGTATTCTGGGTTCGAGGACCATCACCGCTTATATTTTCATACTGAGCAGACCAGACTGCTTAAGGGCCAGTAGAGCAACTATGAGCATGTTGGCTTTTGTTCAGCTATGCCCTACTTAGACCCAGCTTGTCCAACATTGCTCAATATTAACCATCATTGCTGGACGTTGGCCAATATTACTCAACATTGACCACATTTGTACTAGTTGGTGCGTGCGATTTGGTTTACATATACTACATGGTGGTAAATGCTGTTTAGCACTGCTTTATATTGCTTAACACATGGCAGTCATGCCTCAGGTGTTGATGCAGGGCTGCCTATGTTGGATGAACATACTACACTCCCTATACATGTTTGACAGCAGGTAGTGTCAACATAGGCATCCCTTTTACTATATGTGCCGGTCAGAGAGAGGTATCATTTCCAGAGTTCCTACTGAGCCAGTGTATGTGCTATGCGTTGCCTCTTTGCCAAGGCCAAAGCATACTGGGCACACCTCCTTCTGCCTACTGGGGCAGGTTCAGGTTATTCCTCCTCCGAGTCACGCTCTGCCTGTGATGGCCCTGGCAATGGTGGGGGGCTGTTTGGCCTGGGCCTATGCTGGTCCTGCTGCAGCTGTTTTCACAGGATCATATTATGTAGCATAGCACATACCATGACAATTTGGGTACATGTAGTTGGTGAGTACTGCAAGGCTCCACCAGATGTGTCCAGGCACTGGAACCGTGACTTGAGCAGCCCAAACACATGCTCGATTACATTTCGTATTTGTGCATGTGCCTCATTATGGCATTCCTGTTCAGGTGTGTGTGCATTTCTGATGGGTGTCATCAGCCATGGCTCCAGTGCATAGCCAGCATCCCCCACTAGGTGTCCATGTGGGATGTTCCCATTGGCAAATGTCTGGTACAACTGCGTCAGATGCCAGATATGGGAATCATGGTAGCTTCCAGGGCAGCCAGCACACACATTCAGTATTATGCCCTGGGCATCACACATGATCTGGCAGTTGATGGAGGGGAAGCCCTTGCAGTTGAAGTAGACCCTACCCCGCTCACTGGCTGGTGCTTTGATGCGTATGTGCGTATACATGATCACCGACATGTGCTGACATGGCATCCAGGAACTGGTGCAGTACCCTGGATGCTGATGCCTGTGAAATTCCCATCATATCACCAGTTGGTCTCTGGAAGGTACCTGTTGCTAATATTCTTAGGCCAATACATACCTTAGTTTCCACTGGGATGGGTTCCCCTCTGTTGGTTCTGTGTGTGAGGCGTGGCCTGCGCAGCTCCACAATTTGCTGCAAGAGGTCTCTGTCCACTCTATAGCGCTCCACTATCTCCAGCTCATGTAGCCCCTGGTAGGTTACCCTGGGCCTGTACACTCTTCTCCGTCTCCTCACTGTGGGTTGTCCAGCAGCATTTGCATCATCACCACCCTCAGCATGTTGCATATGTCACCTTATAACAGCAATGGCAGCCCCTAACATTTTTTGCCTCAGTACAGCTTTTTCAGTTTTCACTGCTATTAGCTTACTGCAGTGTTGCAATGTCTCTTGAGAGAAACATAATGGACTGTTGTTTGCAGTGTTTTAAGTGCTGGGCTGGGCTAGTGTCCTGCCTGGGTAATTACCTGATTCTGATTGTTTTCACCTGCTAACTCTGCTAGTACTCCCTGGTAACTTCCCTACTATTTGGTGTGCTTCCTTTTTCCTTTCTGTTTCCTGGGGAGTGCCGCGCCGCGCACACAAGTGCAAACACATGCACAGCAGCTCACACGTGCGCACACATGCTTACACAGACTAAAACCTGCTTATTCTTGTTAAAACGCGTGCACACCGGCGTAAACGCGCTTACAACTGTTTACTCTGCCTTACATATGCTTACTCAAGCTTACACGCGTGCACACACGCTTACATGCATGCACTCTGTCTTACTCGGGTTTACTGGCTCGCACATGCATGCATGCATGCTCAGCAAGAAACTTTGGTGTTATCCACGGCATACACCTTCCATTTCTTGACTTTACCTGGCCTACCTGTTGACACACCTCTTTCAATAATATGTAATTGTCGGCTGACACATGACACTTTGTTCCAATGAGCTTCACTCCTTTCATACATACCCCCCTCATGATGTCACCTATCTTCTACTCTGTTACTCCCCTTATCCTACTCCTACACTCCACTGACTGTGCTCATTTCCTGTGTAAACTTGTGATTCACTATCCTAACTCTCATTTGCATAGGATTGCCTACTAATGCTTGGTTACATCTCTTAGACTGAGCTTCCCCCCTTAGCAACCTCTACTTGGTGGCCATGTTGTCTTCAGCCTGCCATTCAGTTGCAATATAAATTCATTTTAGCTATAAAATCCACATTGTGGATCTTAATTATTAATTTTCTGGTTTTTAGGGCGCAGCACATTTGCGCGGTGCTGCGCTATGGTTAAACCCCGGAGATCGGGATAAAAAAAGTTATTTTATTTCTATTTTGCATCACTTCCCATTGCCAATGGCCATATTTTTGGCCATTGGCATGTTTCCTCCTGTAAATGCATGCTTTTTTTTGCAGATGTCATGGCTCCGTTTTGCTATTTGCAGAACCGTACTCAGTTATCAACTGAGTACATTTCTGCAAATAACACTACTCCTACACGGACAGGTTCGGGTTTCCTGGATTGCAAATTTACCTAATTTGCATAGCTTTCACCTACAATTGAGGTATTCTGCATATCCAAGCCCTGTCTGTGTGGGACTAGTTTAAGGAGCTCTGTTACACGCCCCTACCGGCTCTTCCTGGATCGCTCGGCGGACATGTTGGCTGCATGGAGTCTTACTCTATTCTTAGACTCTGTGCAAGCCTTCGTGAATCCGGCCCAAGGAATATAAACTTATAGCTATCAGGGTATAAACATCAGAAAATAACATAAAGCGGTATCTACAATCAATTAAAAGAGACAGGCCAAGAATGCCAATTAGTAAATGTTGAAGAGGAAGAAAACGAAATGGGGTGAGCATGGTTTTTAAAAGTATGTTATTAATGCTAACTTTTAGGGAATTGAGATCAGTTTGGCAATAATAAAAGGAAGTTTCATGGAATCTATCCAAACACATACAACAAGTGGAACACCCACAGTTGTACCTTATGAAAAGGATACAAGGCCTAAACAATGTGTAGTACGTGGACTCACTCAAAACCCTCTCACTATTCTCATTATCCTACAGACTGATGAGAGGTGACCTGTATCTGACATTCAACGCATCCTCTGACCTAGAACTGATGGATTTCTTGCACATTAGCAAGTCAGATGGCATCAGAATTACTCAATCTACTACCTCCTTACCTAATACCTCTAACACTTCATCTAATGCCTTTCACATTCAACCAGTTCCTTCATCCCTTATTTATAAGCTTCTCAAGAAACTTAAACCTTGCACCCCATCTGCTGACCAACTCCCATCAGAATACCTACAAATCGCTGCAAAAGCTATTTACTACCCCATATCCGTTCTTATTAATAGGACTATCTCTGAAGGAAAAATCCCCACCTTATGGAAAATATCTCATATAATTCCTCTACATAAAGGGGGCTCCTCTATTGAGCTCTCAAACTTTAACTATTGCCTTACTCTCCCCATTAGCAAAGATTATGGAAAGATGCATACATAAACAAATTCTTAACTACCTTCTACAAAACAAACTTCTAGCCAATAGTCAACATGGTTTTAGACCTTCCCACAGTACTACAACTGCCCTCCTTTCCTTCTCTGATGCCATAAATAATAATAGGAACAACAATCTTTTCTCATCAGCACTATTCCTAGACCTGTCAAAGGCCTTTGACATGGTTAACCATAATATACTTCTGGACAAACTAAATCTCTATTCACTTGGCTCACAAACTCTTTAATGGTTCAGGAGTTACCTCCAAAATAGGCAACAAGCAGTGCTATGGGACAACAACCTATCCTCCTTACTTCCAGTAAACATTGGGGTTCCACAAGGCTCAATCCTAGGTCCCCTTCTTTTTTCTTTATTTATTAATGACCTTCATCTGAATATACCTCAAGCCACATGCATTCAATATGCTGATGACTCAACTCTAATCTGTGCTGCTAATAATGTTTCCTCCCTCCAGTCCCTCACCCAAACAGTCTTCCATAATGTAGAAAAATGGTTTATGGAACACTCCCTCCTTCTTAATCCCAAAAAAACAAAACTTCTTCTCTTTACCCCTACACACAAATCACCAACACCTTTCTTCACTATCTCCTCTAACAACGCTACCTGTATTAGTCCAGATATGACCACTCGTCTATTAGGTGTAACTATTGACAACCATCTTAATTTTGATGACCACATTAACAACACCATAAAATCAGTTAACAAAAAAATCGGTACTCTCTACAGAATTAAACCCTTTCTTACCCCAACTTCTAGAAAAACAGTGGCCCAGACCCACCTGATCTCCACCCTTTTCTATGCCTCTGCTATATGTACAAACTTGTCTAAAAATAACATCACCAAACTTTCTACCATTCTATTCATTACTGCTACCCCTTTTAGAACCCACCATTCTTAACCTCAAGCAACTAGATTGGTTAGAACTCAACGACCACTTACTCTATCAACAATTAATTATCATTCATAAGACCCTTTACTATCCTGATGCTACCCCTAGCCTTACAAAACTGATTTCACCTTATAAAAACCTAGCCACACTACGCTCAGCTAATAAACTCCTTGTAGCCTTAACCAAATCAAAGAATAAAGCTGGGGACTCATTATTTTCAAATTCTGTCAGGAAAATCTGGAATCAACTACCTCAGGAAATAACAAACATAGACTCTACATCCCTTTTCAAAAGACATATCAAAGAACATCTTAAAACTCAATGGCTGTGTCCTTGTGCTAATCCTGACTGAAATTACTTCTCCACTACTCCCAACTCCCCCCCCCCCTTGCCCAACTGTCCCTCTAAACAACTTTGTTTTAACTTTTGACAGTCTTATCTTTGAGAATGTCTCTAACATTTTTTTTTTCTTCTTCCCTCCACCATGTTATCACATCTTGAATTTTTTTTGTATCTAACTGCTGAATGTTTGCTTACCTTGTAATTTTATTATTAACCAACTATTTTCTGAAAAATTGTTGTTCTGCTTTCTTTTTGTTTCCATTAATTTATACATAAGTCCACCTTTGTACTTATTGTATTTTGCTTAATATTTTTATTGTTAATGATTGTTTACTTCTTGTAATTGGAGCTTTTCTCCCCGGGCCTCTACTGAAAACGGATATTTGTCCAGCTAGACTAGCCCAGTCAACAAATGTAAAATAAAATAAAATAATAAATAAATTTAAACCTTGTCTGCTCCATCAACAGAACAGTTTGGATGGACAGGTATATCTCAAAGAGGATATCATTGCTCTGGAAGAGACTTTCCATCCACATAAAGCAAAACTCATTCCTGCCCATATTCAAATGCAAATTGGATCTATGGATGGGAAGCAGAGAAATTACCCCAGGACTATCGCTGTACTATTAATGGACAGAAGCAGCTTTTAAATGCTTTATTTTATGCATAGGTCCCTCAAATTACCTATGGTATGATCCTAGTTATTCTCATTAGGAGTAATATAATTATCAGCCATAGGATGGGTAAAGTCAATCTCTAACCAAATGGGACAGGTTTATTCAAGCACAAAAAGGAAACTGGCTAGGCTTAAAATGGCTTGCATGGGCAGCTAGCCTAGTACTTACCTATAAATGTATGATAATATGATAGGTGAAGTAAGCACATGAAACATGTAGTAAAGACTAAACTAAAATGAATGCTTACTGACTGTTGCAAGATTAAATAGGAACATGGGGTAGAAAAGCATAAGCTCTTAAGGAAAATAATGGAAATTGTTTTTACGCATTCTAGACTAATGAATAGGAAGAGACTAGACAGAAGATAAATAAATAAAGAACAGCGCTGAGTTTGAAATGGAAGGCATTAACAAAGAGAGTGAGAAACTGGTTGTGAATTTCAGAAGGTGGGCCATAAGTAAGTTTAAAAAAGAAAATGCAACAGGCAAGAAAGCATACCCTGGAGAGGTGCAATTTTTATTGTATAGGTATTCTTGTGATCAAAACACATTTCAGATGAAGAAGGGAGCCATATAGGTGGCACTGCAAATAAATAGGGGGGAAATCCCAGCTGTCCATACTAAATACAAAAGTGAAAGTAATTATCATGATTCTAGCAAAAAAGAATGGCAATCTTATCTGAAGTCCAGTGGAATAAGGATAAGCAAAACTTGTAAAAAGTGAGCAAGTCGTGGACAGTTCAGTTCTTGTATTCATTTTTCAAAAGAAAAGGAAGGGTAGTGAGCATGTTATCTGTATCAAGAAAAGCTTTTTATAGAGTAATGGGACACCTTTTCACAGAGAGTACTGAGTTAGATGTAGACAGATAATTTAATGGACTGTTTAATGGAGCACTTTTTTGAGGAAAAGTGGACTGATGAATGAAAGTATTTTCCATTGAGGTACTATATGTAATTATCCTATGCCCCCATCTCACTTTATTCTGGCAAGAAGAATAAGAGTGGAGCCTATGATGAGTTAAGGGATCAGAGGAGGAAAAATAATTATTCGTGCGTTTACATATATCTGCTTGTTGGGTTTAACATAAAGAATTCTGCAAGATGCAGACAGAAATGGGATTAAGGTCCAAGAACAGCTGGGAATGCAGATGTTTGTGAAACTGAATTATGAACTGGTGATTAGAAAAGAAATGTGAACATCCAATGAGGAAAACTTGGATATTCTCCTTTATGAAACTGGCATAGATAAGAAAGAGAGAAGCAAGTGTAGTATACAAAGGCTTGAAAGGGACGGGGATGGACACAGAGCCAACAAACTGAGAGAGTGGATGACAACCTTTAGGCTGCAGGCAGAGGTTACCCGAAAAGTCTGCTTGTGTGGGAAGGACTGGATGATATTTAGTATAACTAGGAAAAGCAGACAGTAATGATTATGGTATGATAGGTAAGCTGTATATGATTAACAGTTTAAAACAGAATATAAAATTTTATAATATGGAAACAGAAAGTGAAGAATAGTTTAAAGATACTGGTAAAAGGCTACTGAAGATTATAAAGTTTTAACTTGAGAGCCACCACAAATAATTGAATAACCAAACTGCTGTCAGTGTAACAAGAAAAGAAACAGACACCAAAATAGCACTTTCATTCCAAATTAAAAAAAACAGAACTTGTTCAGAAATTAACTCAACCACTTCAAAAAACATTTAAATAAGAAATTCAAATAATCACATGATATCTGACATCCAATAAATATTCACAATTTTTTTAAAGACAGAATAAACATTTAAATAAAATACAATAAAAGAGGTAACTATACAGTCGTATAATGTTTTGTGCTTGCAAAAAACACTTGATGTTAATCGTCTCATTGAGACCAGAGTGCTGATCAGCCACTAACATAACCTGCCACAGGCTTTCCCGAACTTCCAGCAAAATTTTGTAATCACCTCTAAATAAATCTGCTTTTACTTTTTCCAAAAAAAAAGACATTTTTTTTTAAATTTGGACACACAATAGAATGTCTAGCAAGTGCATTGGATAAATCCCTTTTCTTGATAGCAAAACCATATTCATAAATCCTTTTGTTTAAAGCTTTAATGGTCTTGCCAACATAAAAAGGGTCACACGAATTACAGAAAGCTGAGTAAACTACATTTTTAGTGTAACACCTGTGGTGATCCCTAGGCAAGATGATTTTATTGATGTGTTTAAACTCAACTGAGGAAGGACACTCAACAAATTCACATTGCTGGCATTGACCTCATGAATAACTGCCTGGATTACTAGACCTCCTGTAAAAAGCTATACTTGTACCCCTTTCTACGATAGTCTTAATGTTAACAAGTCTTTTGTAGGTGAACAAATGTCTATTACCAAGTACCTTAACAAGTTCTGGATTCCCTAAAATGACCTTCCAATTGTCCAAAACAATAGATCTAATCAACCACATTTCATTAGTGATTGGGATAGGGAATGCCAACCTGTAATTGTCCAGAACACTGTTCTCAACCATTAAGGTGGTAGATGTAACCTCATCAAGTGAATGCTCAATGCATAAGATGGGATAAGCTGTGTGATCCCTCAGCCTTTGACTTCACTATAAATCTCATCTAACCAGTAAAAATTATAACCTTTCTGTACAAAAAAATTAGAAAGCTTGTCAGCCTCAGTCAAAAAAACACAATCGTCAGTAGTCAAATGACTGAGTCGAATAAACTGACTCTTAACCGCACATCTTTTCATATCACTGGGATGCAGACTTTCTTTGTGTAAATATTCGTTGACAAAACTAGATTTTCTTTAAATGCTACTTACAAACCATGGATTGACCTGGTCAACAGTTAAACGACATCTAAGCAATCAATACTCTCCCAAAAATTACCAATGGTGAATTTAAGAAAATTAGTGGTGTTGTTCAAGTCTTGAAGAAAAGATGAAAAAGTATCATAATTGCCTCACCACAAAAAAATCAAATTATCAATGTAACACTATAGAAAACTATGCTTTCTGCCACGAAGTATGTTGTAAGATGTTTTAGCTCTCATATAGCCATGACCGGATTGGCAAAGGAAGGTGCTACTTGAGACCCCATCACTACTCCTGACACTTGCTGGAACATAGTATTTTCAAATTAAAAAAAAATATTTTTTAACACTAGTTCCATTAAAATACAAACAGTGTTGACAGTGTCATTATTTTTACTAGTATACTGACTTAAATATTCTCTGAGATATTCCAAACATGTCTCTTTATCTATGCAGGTGTATAAAGAAGTAACAACAAGGGAGACAAAATTAAATGGAAAACTGTCAAATTTTACCTGACTCAATAGCTGTAATAGATGCCATGAGTCACATAAATACAATTTATATTTCTGTACCACAGGGTTTACAATTTCATCTAACCAGATTGAAATAGGTTCCATCTTAGGAAAAACTGGCTGACACTATTGGCCTGAAAGGAGGATGTACCTTGTCCTTGTGTACTTCTAGAATGCCGAATAGTGTCACCAGTTTTGGGTGAGCCACCTGCAAAAAACTTTATACAGAATAATCCAAATTTCCTTGACTAAATAAATCAAACTTGTGTCAAGTCTCAAAAAACTTTGTCTAATGAAATCTGTTGTAATTTTTCTATAACATGTTTCGTCGCTCAACATACAGAAAATAGCTTTACTGTACTCAGCAGATTTCATGACTACAATTGAACCACCATTGTCTGCCTTCATGACTCACAGCTCTCTATTGGAGGTTAATTTGTCTAAAACTGATATCTCATTGTGAAGAAGATTATAAAGTTAGCAGGGATTCAAAGAAAAAGTTAATGAAGTGGGGAAAATAATTTTCAGTCCAGCTCTGTGGAATACATTGACTGACATTTTGTCTATGAGACAGACAACCTGAGTTTGAGTACTCGAGTATGTGATAGAAGAGCAGAGCAGGCTGCTATGGGAATTAGTGATCTGCCTCACTAATTCCAGGGGATGAAGGGGTGGGTCTGGTATACTGATGGCCACCATGAAAGAAGAGACTTGTAAGACAACAAAATACACAGGACTGGGATGAAGCAGCCAAACTGGAAATGTGTGGTATCACCCATGCACATGAGGATACCATTGTACATCCTACACTGATATAATCACACACATGAGCTATCAAGGGTGTGGCTAAGGGAATTAGAAATGTCTCAGCTGTCAAGTGTTACTTATGGCTTCCTAATGGGTCTTAGGTCACATTGGAGAATTTGCAGTACAGCCTGCTGAAGTGGGGAGAAAACTAATAATGATATCAGCCCTCCATGCAGGTCTGTTGGACTCCTAATATGGATGTTCCAGGATGGGATGGTCCTGGATGAAAATTGGCTTCATGAAGGCTATAAGTCCTCAGACAGCCACAGTGTAAGCATCCTTCATCTCTGTCTGAATAACTGTTCCCACTGGTCATCTCTGGCATGAATCAGTGGCAACACTGTCAGTCATAGCGGGTGAATGGACTGACACTTTTTGGTATGGTGACTGGCAAAAAAGACAAAAAATACATGAAAAAAGCAATCAAGTTTTATTGGCTGAATAAGGCAGTCAAGGGTGAGGGAGTTAGAATTATGCATAATTCCTGAGAAAGTAATTGTTATAGTAAAGCACAGCATAGATATCTACTGTGGCAGTGGTTAGCGTGTTGTCACCTCACAGCAGAGGTCTCCCAGTTTGATTCTCGGCTGGGGTGCCTTCTGTGTGTGTTTGCATGGTCTCCCTGTGTGTTCGTCGTGTTTTCCCTCGGGTACTCCTGTTTCCTCCCATTCCAAAGACATGCATTCTGAGCATTTCTCCCCGGGCCTCGCTGAAAAACAGGCTGTGGAACCTACTAGGGGTCTTCCGGTCCCAACAAAATAAAAATAAAAAATAAAAAAAATTCTACTGCATAAACTCATGAGGATTTGAATGTTGATGACATGAACAAAATAAAGCAATGTGGGTGTGAAGAGTATATTGTGTTAGACTAATATGAAACAGACAGTTTCAAAGTATAGCAGTACTAAATGCATGTGTGTTTTGGCATTGAAGCTGAGAGATATATAAAAAATATAGTCAGTCAACAATTTAATTGCTAAAATTCATATTCTTCTCCAAAAAACACATATTCTTAAGACTTTCTAAGATGATAATCCTGGATGAATTAATTAAGATCTGACAGGATCCTAAGGCCACTCACACCATTTTTCCTACAGCTAATGATCTCATTTCCTGTTAATGAATTCTGCAATATAACAGGAGATCTATTAATGCTAGTTTTGTCAAGAGTGTAATAAATAACACAGCAGTTCTTCATATTGCTTAGTGTGTCTCTTGACTACAGCTTAAAGGTCATCGCCATCCACTTTGTAATCTATTTGTTTAGAGAGTTATTCTGAAGGGAGCTCCCAAATATTTTCTTTTATTGCAGAACACAACTTTTTATCTACCAGTGCATCTTACACAAATATAACACAGCTGTATTTTTAATTATATTCTCAGATATTCCCAACAGAAAAAGTAGATGTAAAAGGTAAAGTGACCTCTAAATATCAGGGTTTTATCCTCATTAATGAAACCCTGCTATTTAAAATTATAACTATGAGTTGATTCAGATGGATACAGTTTTACTGAAATCTCTTTATAAAACCTCATTGCATATTTAAATATACTTCTGGATATTAAAGCAAAATGATTGATCAAAATATCTTTATTTGTACACATGCATTCTATTGAATTCTAAATATCTAGAAGCTAACATTTGTTTTCTCTTTCCAATGAATTGTACTTTTCCATACATTGTTTTGAGATGAAATAGGGATACAGCTCTATTTTTTTATTCACTTTTAAAGTTGTCATATGAGGATTACAGCTGTGGAGCAAGATTGCTTAATGTAAATCTTTAATTTTCCTGATATGGAGAATGAAGTGTCCTTTACAACAATGAGAATGAATAAATAGAAATCATTTTTGTGGAAATGAAGAAAAGTTTTATGGTAATATGTGTAAAGGCTATTATTTAAAATAGCATACCTGCAGTAACCTTAGCCTCTGTACTGTGGTCAAAGCTGCTCTTGCCCTTTTAATTAAATGCAAAATACAGTGTCCTGGACAGCATAAAATGCAAGTCAATGTCATACTGCATGACTGCCACAATGAATTACATCCAGAAGTGGAGAGTGATACTTTGTGGCAGTATAAAGATAACCATTGCCTTTAATTCCACTTGTGATGAAGTAAGAAGGGAAAATGAAGAATGAGCTAAAAAGAGAAATTACTGAGTCATAAAATGGCATAAAGTTGTCTAATTTAATGGCTATATTTACATGACTCACTACATTAATAATCATTGCTTAGCTTTAGCAGGGAGCCAGTATCAGTGTAATACAGGAAAAAAAAGCATTGACTTCAGAGCTGGCAACCAATGTTCAAATAAAAGCTTGGGTAATTAGCATAATTAGGGAGGATGGAAGTGCTCATCTTGGGGGGAAATGAAATGTGCATGCTTCAGATGTTTGCATGCAATTTAGTTTCTCTAGTGCGGACAGGGCTAACAAGTGAGCAGTGCCTCTTGTGGGGGACAGTGGGCAGGGACACCCTACTGATGTCACCCCTTGGGTAAGAGAGGGGGAATGCAGTACTGATTATCCACTGCACTCTCTTCCATGGGTACAGACATGTACATACACACACACACACACACACACACACACACACACACACACACACACACACACACTGATGCAGCATGGTAGTGTGCAACACTGTTATAATTCCAGGTTCTTCCTACCCTTGAGTGCATCACTTGGGATCAACCAGCAGATGTGCACATTAGTGATGCAGTCGCAGACAGTAGCAATCCACTCCATTGTGGAGATGGTGAATATGCTATATGGCCTGTGTTAGACTGAGGGTTTTCACTTTAAAGTAGTTGTTGGACATAAGGTAGAATAATAGGCCTGAAAATACAGAATCAGATTTGTGTTTTTATTGATGCATGGAGTTTCAGGGAAAGACATTTCAGTGGAAGGGAAAATATACTCTTGCTGACTAAGCATGAAATGTGCAGAAGTAACAGTTCTCAAAGGAAAGCTACAGAATTTTCCTTTTCAAGGGAAAGATACTTGCAACAGAATGCTAGATAAAGAAGAGACAGTTGGAGACTGTGAAACACATGCAATAAAAGGCTTGAAAACCAAGGTTAAGGAGGCTTGTAAAACATTACACAGTTTTGGTATTGTTAGGAAATACCTCAGACATGGTCAGCTGAATCAGTTGTTAGTTTTTGGACTGATATGCAAAAGGTCTTTGCAGTACAGACACTTGAGACTGAGTGCTGAAGTCAGGTCAAATATCTAGCATTATTCAGCAGGAAAATACTGTTTCAGTTGATATTAGTCAGGAGAATCAGAATATATGTGCAAAACCCTTGAATATATTTATCATCACTGTTACTGTTATCCAGAATTCCAGAATTTGTACAGACTGTTATTGTTTATCAGCACTGTTACTGGAGACAGTATTCAGATATTGTTAACATCTAATAAAACATTCTTAACCAAACTACAGTTTGCAAATGTTATTGTGTAAAGTACAAAAAGACTTGGCCCATAGGGACTGGCACATGTTCAGCACAAGTTTGGGTAATTAACAGATAAAGACATTCATTCCAGTCTCATTTCAGTTCTTTTCAGTTAATTTCAGTATACTACAGACTTATCAATTCTTTCAGCCTGTAAGATGAAGTGAGACACCTACATTGCCTGAGGAATGATAAGTAACACCTGCATAGTCACCTGATTTATTGGGTCAAAGAGCAGATCATGCTACTCAGTTCACTGATAGCTAACATGGCATCCACTGGTGCATTTGTGTGTCAGATAGTAACTGCCCCCTGGTCTGCCTTTGCAGGTCCTGTTGTCTATAGCAGTGAAAGGGTTGAATGTGGCATAGCCAGTCATAGTATGGCTATGCAGAATATTCATGAGACAGAATTATTCTTTGTCACAGCCATAATACCTGACAGTGACCAGTCTCATTCATGAGGCTACCGATGTCCCTCAGGCTCCATTCTGGAACACCTCAACAGACCACATACTCTCTCTTCTGTAGTCTACGTCTTCAATATCCCTTGTATTTAGACTGACTACAATACCTCCATGCTGACATCATCATAGTAATGGATGCTACATCAGTGGATAACAATATGATACCCTGTCACAGTGCACATGAATGCTTCATAGTTCTACACCATCCCTGCCATGGACAGCATCAAGCCATGAGATTGCAGGCCATGAAAGAGCATATTTTCAATGTTTGCTGCATGGCAGCTCTACATTTTACTGGAGGATGTGATTCCTGAATCCCCACAACCTGCTGCCAAACTGCATGGCTACCATGTCCAAGTCTCATTTTTCCCCCACCAATTCAAATGAGGATGCTTGTGTTCTGCCCACATCATTGCCATTGTGTCTATTATGGTAATATCTGATACACAGTGTGGCGAGTCCATGCACTGTATTGCATACCCCAGGTTTAATAATGCATACATCATTTTGTTCTATGTTATTTGTGCCATGATGGATTCACTTTATATCCTCATAATATTGAAATTCAGTATTTTGAGGCTATAAAGTCGAAACCTGAAAACAACGAAAACTCAGAAGCGTGAAATTCAAAATCATGCACACCAGAGATTTTGAAATAGCGCTTCTACTCCACACACACACACACACACACACACACACACACACACACACACACACACACACACACAGCTTCCACCCCACACACAAACACAAGTTCTCTACTACATAAAAGCCCCCCACACCCCCCTACTTAAATATTTTAACTCCAAGGTCGCACTACATACAAACACACAGAAAACACCACCACATAAGCCACATTCTCCTCACACACACACACACACACACACACACACACACACACACACACACACACACACACACACACACACACACACACACACACACACACGCACACGCATGCACACACACATCACAGCAACAAAACACACTAACACACACCACAGCCCCTACCCAAAAACCCTTAATAAATAAACACTTACCTGAATCCACAACCGAAATGAAACACCGGAAGCACTAATTCATAATCTCCTGTGTCTGAGGTTTTGAATTTTCTGCTTCTTACATTTTGTTGTTTTCAGGATTCCACTTTATGGGCTCGAAATACTGAATTTCAATATTTCAGTATTTCGAGCTTCTAAAGTGAATCCGTGCCATGATCCATAGTTATGGGATAGATGACACCTCTTTGCCAGTTCATGAAGTATTGCACCCACCTCTGCATTACATGCGGTCCTTGTGCACTCTGTTCCTCTAACTGACTGGTATGCTCCTCTTTCAGTGCTGAACAGATACGGTGGGCCCTGGTAGGATGATTCACTACTGCAAAAGCTATTTACTCACAATCAAATTGTGCAACATAGTGCACAATAGAAATACTTGGATGCAGGTCTCAGGTGATTATTTCAGTATCACTGCAGATGCATCTTTGCAGAGGAAACATCCCTTAAGTTAGCTAGATGTCCAAGTGAGAATAGCCCTAAACAAAGCAAAAAACACAGCATCAATGGGACCTGACGGTATCCCGGGGTGCGTGTTACGTGAACTCCAAGAGGAACTAAACCCACACATAAAAATGCTATTTAACCTTAGCCTTACTTTGGGATATGTACCTGAACACTGGCGTACAGCAACAGTGGACCCACTCCACAAGGGGGGTGCCTCTAGAGACCCTGGAAACTACCGCCCCGGAAGCTTAACTAGCCTGGTCTGCAAAGCTATGGAAAGAATCATTATGGAACTCATAAACAGAGACATAGGGGACCTACAGACACTTGACCCCACCCAGTTCGGCTTTGTAAAGGGCAGATCCTGCCTTTTAAACCTGGTTGACTTTTTTGAAACAGTCACTAGAGCCATTGATGAGGGCAAAGCAGTCCATACAGCATACCTGGACTTGGCTAAGGCCTTGACACAATACCCCACTCAGGCATCATAGATAAGCTAAACAGCTTAAAAGTAAACCCTTATGTCACTAGATGGGTTGCAAACTGGCTAAAGGACAGAACCCATAAAGTTAAAATCGCTGGAGCAATGTCAGACTCAAAGCCAGTCACAAGTGGTGTCCCACAGGGATCTGTCCTGGGACCCCTCTTGTTCGGCATTTATTTCTCAGATGTTAAAGCAAACATGGGAGGGCTGTGGCTGACAAAGTTCACAGATGACTGCAAACTAGGTGCCATAGTCGATACACCAGCAGACACACACATCCTACAAAAAGGCCTCACTGAAACGGACAACTGGTGCCGTAGTCACAGCCTTAAACTAAATGCCAAAAAATGTAGTCATACCTTTTGGAAAAAACAAAGTACCCACAAATTATCACATAGACAGCAACCCACTGAGTACGGAAAAAGTAATCAGAGACCTAGGGATCCAAGTAGACAGTGACCTCTCATTTGACACCCACATTGCCAAAGTGGTTAGAAAAACATTCTACCTTGCACACCTCATCATGAAGGGATTCACATCCATATCCAAGGATGTCATTGTACCCCTATATTCCTCCCTCATCAGACCCATGATTGAGTACAATGCCCCATTTGGTATGTACCTCACCCGACATTTGCAACAGCTAGAGAGACCACAAAAGTACCTCACCAAAAGGATCAAGGGTCTCCAACATATGTCTTATTCTGCCAGACTAAAGAAACTTCAGCTTTATTCAGTAGCATTCCGCCTGCTCAGAGGTGATCTCTGCCTGACATACAAGGCCATGTCCAATCAGGATCTGATGGACATGCTCCACCTCAACAAATCCAAATCCATCAGGACCACGAGAGCTAAAGACTTAAACCTCGGCACAAGTATGAATAGGACATGCTGGAGGGATAGATTCATAACTCAGAAGCTTCCCATGCTTTTGAACAGGATCCCAGTTCGTATTAGGCAGACCCCTCACTGACTCTCTTCAAGAGAAATCTTGATGTGTGGATGGGAGATCGTAAGTTTACCCCAGGGGTCACATCTGTGTCACTGCTAGACAGGGGCACAGTAAACTAATTCTATTATATAAGGGGACCTTCATTCTGTCACTACTAGACAGAGGCACAGTATTCTAGATTTATTCTGTACATTTTTGTACCATTTCATGGGGTGGCAAAAGCCACATCACAATGGCTAGGCTTACAAATGCCGCAGGGCAGATAGCCTAGTACTATACGATGAAACTATGAAACTAAAAGCATGTTCTACCACATTCTGAACATCTGGTCATCTGTGTGCATAGTACTGTATGTCATTTCTGCCATTCTCTGCAAATAATAGGGGCCACCACTCATGACTTCAGTGCATATCCCACATCACTTGCAACACACAGCAGTCATATCATTATAAATGGCCTGCTACCTGACTGCACAGTAAATTTATAATGCCCTCTATAGTTTACATGTGCCCCTACCAAGCATACAGCCTTGTGGAAAGTTACCTTGCCTAAAGCACACACATGCCAGACATGAGAATCATGAACACTGCATGGCTGGTATATAGAAACATTATAGATAATACCCTGTGAACTGTAAATTACTTAACATTTGATGGAGTGGAAGCTCTAACTATTGATATATCTGACTCCCATTGGACCAGATGGTGCAGTGGTGACAATGTGTATGCAATTGGTAGCCCCCAGCATCTCTATGAATTGGGCAATGTGTTAAAAGTCCTACTTTCTGGTGAATTTCTCCTCTATAGTCCTTGGGAACCATATGTGCTTCTCCAAATGCTGTATCTTAATATCAAGAAACTGGTGTAGAATACATGAGGTTGACACAAGAATGTTTCCAAATGTGATCCCAGTAGATCATTAAAAGTCCCCATATTATCCCTCACTTGTATTTGGCCTCATTTCCATATCATTATACCGATATTTGCATATGCTGCATACTGCAATGTTGTTCACCTAATGAAACCCACAGTACCTATGTTGCTGAATTGCCTCTTTCGTCTGTGCTACTGTTTTCCACAATAAGTTTACTTTTCTGTCTACTAAATATAAATTGTTTCACCCTCATGCAGTGTTCTGCATGTTTCTAGCATGCCAGTACATTATATACATTTCCTTATTCTAGTCTAACATTTCACATTAAATGCTGTCTTCATATGTAACATGTCTAAACTTGCTTCACTCACCATAATGAAATCCCCCACCCACATCGCTCTGACTCGTCTATGTCTCATTGTTTCTGTAGTCTATACACATCCTATCATTTCCTGTACCTCTCCATTTTTATAATAATATGTTCCAACTACCACTCCCCATCTTCAGAGTTACCTCTGATACCACCAATCTACAAATTACCCCGTCACACTTTCCTCCTACCACCAACCTCCTCCTGTTTTGCCAGTATTCCTGTGTCTCTTTTCCTTCCCCCTCAAGCATAGTTCACCGTAACCTTTGAATCTCCCCATTGTTGTCTCTTTGATAATTTTAGTTCCTGTGGGCATACTATATACTGTTCTGCCCTGTTGGTTCTACTCAATATATGTCTCTTTATTGGATTGCTCAAGCCTCCTACATTTGAGCTCTCTATCACGCACTCTATCTTCTTCCTGACCTACTCTCTGTTCTATAGGAACTAGATCCCAAAAGCATTTCAGCATGCCACAAGTGTGCATCAGTCCTCTTACCAGACAGTATAGGTGAAAGTTAAAGCTGGCCATGTACCTTACAGCCATCTTGATATTTCTACCCATGTAGTTTCCACACCCTCTTCATTGACTTACCTAGCTAACTCTTATTATACCCCCCATAACAAGAACTTACTCACAGCTTCGAGACTTCTGTATTGCAAGCTTTTAATATCCTAAACTTTGTAGACATCATTTCCACCTACAGCTACATTACTTGCAGTATAACACAGCTTACTCATCCTGGATTGACTCTCATATATACATCTCTTACTGATTTCCTAGATGCATAATACTTTGCATATATACAAAAAAAAACTGATTGTCTTCCAGCCACACCCCACCCCCATTTCCCACTCACAAATGTGAAGTGCTCTCATAAACCAATTAACAAAAAAAAGTGAGCCATACTGAATCATTACAGTGACAATACATAATTTAAGTATGCCTAGTCTATATATTGCTAACACAATACATGACTAACTCCTGATTCTGTTTATAATATATAACTCTATTATACACAAACTAATATATTAATTTTTACATTGTACATTCTCATTGCACGTGCCCTTTGTTAGCCTTATTTGACCTAGAGGATCCTATTTCCTATATATTGTAGCTGTTTAACACTTTGGACTACAACACACATCTGGCAGTACTTTTATCCAAATAGAAATAACATGGTTGCCTAGAGGGCCTTTGTCCATAGGAGGGCCTGGAATCTCTTTCTTCACAAATAAATGCCTTTTCACTTTACTCACAGATCTGATTCTCTGATTCTCTGTCACTTCATTTTTATCTCTCATACTGCCACACTTCTTCCTCTAATGCCTTCTGCATTGTGCCTCTTCTTCTCCTTGACCCTTCATTTCCTTTGGAAGGCACATAC
The DNA here is from genome assembly GCF_019279795.1 of Protopterus annectens. NCBI lineage: Eukaryota > Metazoa > Chordata > Ceratodontiformes > Protopteridae > Protopterus > Protopterus annectens. The sequence goes on along the minus strand of NC_056726.1, from coordinate 263,187,135 downwards.
AGAACAGAAAACCAAGTGTGCATCTTTTTAAATCAATTGGTCATTAGTGTTGATTCTGTCATCTGTCTGGATCTTTTATGATCCCCTTCCATTCAAAGTACTTAATCAACTATCACATCCTCCTCCCTTAGGTCACTTTAAATGGTCCATAACAATCTCCAGTTTTATTTTGTTTTATTTCATAGGTTTTATTGGTGATCTGTCTCTGTACTTCTCTCTCTTCCCCATCCATCCCTCAACACAGGCAGGGGTGTTATGTTCCAAGTTACTCATCTGTATCAGTGCACCAGCAGCTGATTCAGTCCTGTTTTCCTCCATTACTACCTCCAAATAAGCTAATTTGTCAGCCTATCTCCCTCTTCCTCTTCCCAGTGGGGTGCTGTAGTTTGACCATTTGCAGATGCTGACTCTGTAAAGCCATTTCCTGCTGTGGTACAACTATGTTTGTACACTTTCACTTCTTTCACATCCTATTTTCATTGGTAATCCCATTCCAATACTACTATTGGATGTTCATTGCCACATATATTACAATCCCTCATTATTTAAACATAAAGCTTAATACCCTTTTTCTAGTATGACAAGCAGGTTTAAACTATTCGGGCTACCTAAATTCCACTCTTCAAATTTTCCCTTAAAACTACCTTCCTCGAACTATACTACTGATCTAATCAGCGTATCCTATAACTAAAAAGATCATCTCTACTTGACTCCAAGTAGACTATTCTCTATCTGTTAAACCTAGCACTTGCTCCTACAGTACTTATCACCTCGATACAGCACTCTTGTCATAGATAGGCAAACCCCATTTGAATCTCTTTTAAAGCTTTTTGTCTATTCCTTCTAGCATGTCGAGGGATCAGTTGCTAGTGTCCTCTCCTGCTCAGCTGGTGAACCTGGGAATATTGAGGCAATGTTACAATTGCCTCATCAACCCTCTCCTCCTCCCACAAAACACAAATACATGCGAGAGATGCAACTATACGGCCAAACTGGAGGCTAAGCTCTCTCAACATAGGACTGGCAAGACCAGACAGGAGGAGAAGGTTACCACACACACTATAGACCCAGTCTCACATAGTACCATCACAACCTCAAATCATACACATAAACACACAAAGACATACTCGGAGGCTCTGATCAAAAATCTACCAAAACAGCAGAGGCCACCAAAGCAGTTACCCAAACAACCACCACCTCAGAACACAACACCTGCAACACATAGACCTCACAGTCAGAGTGTCAAACAGTCACAGCCCTTAAGGCCAAACACAATGCCAGACACACTAGTCATTGGTGACTCCATAGTCAGACACACTGGCGTCCGCTCACCAGACTGAGTAAGGAGAGAGTTACAGTAAGCTGCCTGTCGGGCACTAGAATCTACTCAGGTTTCTCAACAGCAGGTACAGACTCAGTCATTATCCACGCTGGTGTAAACGACCTGAGATGTACCTCCTTGGACTACATGAAAAGAGACATTGAGGCTCTCCCAGCCCAGGCAGGTATGACCCTGACCTTGAGCAGTATCCTACCTTCACCAAGAATGATGCCACAATTCAGAGATAAGATGATGAGCTTTAACAATTGGCTTAAACTCTGGTGTCATTCAAAGGAATGTCTGTCTGCCTGGGATGACATGCTGGACAACTTGCACCTGTCACCCTGGGATTCGGATATTGGCAAAGGCTCTTGCCACCCCCATAGTGCCTTTTTTAGGCAAGGCTCAAATTCTAAACCTACCACCCTAGAACACAAAGGAAAAAAACTAAGGGTAATGCTGCTCAATGCAAGAAGTCTAAATCTCAAAATGCACCACTGAGGCCCTTCTCAGTATGGAGAACATTGATGTCTGTGCTGTGACAGAAACCTGGTTCAAGGCTCCTGAGAGCACCCCAGCACTATCAGGTTTTACCTCATACCATGCGTTCCGGCCCCAAAATCCGGACAATACCAAGAAAGGAGGGGGGGTATCCATATTCATCAAGGACACCCACACCTCAAGACTGGTGGCAATGCACGATGCATCGGAGACCATCCAGGTGCAGTTAACCATAGGCAAGACTGCTCTGCAAATTGTAGCATGTTACAGGCCACCCTCACAAACTCAGGAACCTCACATGGCTTTCCTGAAAACACTGGAGGGGATAAATGTATCTCCAAACATCATCATACTAGGTGACTTCAATTACCCTAATATAGACTGGGAACACTACTCAAGCCCAAACACCCTAGCCCAAAAGTTCCTGGATTTCATAAACTCAAATGCCATGGAACAACTAGTCACCATCCCCACAAGAGGAGAAAACATACTTGATCTCATCATCACGAACATGGGAGCACAATGTTCAACACGAAGTATACCCCTCACTGGTGAGATCAGATCACAAACTAATCTCGCTGGAGGTCCTCATCCCACCCCACCTGAAATAAAAAGACCACAGTAAAGAACTTGCCAACTTCACACTTCTAAAGACTAGTGTGGTCTCCTTTAAGGCCCCTGAGCCGGAAAACAGTACTCAAGCCGCTGAATCACTTACAAATGCCTTCTACCAGCACCTGCAGGACTACATGGATAAGGCAATCCCAAGCAAAACAAAGACTATTTGTACCAAAGGCAAGCGTCCAGTCTGGTGGACCCCAGCCATAAATAAACTCTACAACAAAAGGAGGAAGCTACTACAAGATAGAGCAAAATCCTTAAAAGGTAAGACACCTTTGATCACTATAAGTAAAAAACTAAGAGCTCTCATAAAATCATCCAAAGCAAATTTTGAGAGAAAAATAGCTAAAGACTCAAAAGACAATCATAAGGTCTTCTTTAGCTATGTTAGAAACCTGGGAGGAAACTCCCAGATATGCTCAGAACTAGTTCAAAATGATGTGAAGATTACTGATCCTACAGACATTGCCAACATACTGGCTGACAGGTTCAGTGCAATCTTCTCCCCTCCCCAAAGGAGAGATATCTATACCAAACGATTGCATCCCCAAACATCTAAGTGAGAACTGCTCTCTCCAAAGCAAAAACACAGCATCCATGGGACCTGATGGTGTCCCCAGCTGTGTGCTCCATGAACTAATTAAACCCACAGCTAGGACAGCTGTTTAATCATAGTCTCACCTCTGGATACATACACTGTGGTCCCACTTCAAGGCGCGGTGCCTCCACCACCCCTGGAAATTACCGCCCATTAGCTTGACAAGCCTTATCTGCAAAGCCATGGAGAGGATCATAATGGACCTCATAAATAAAGACATAGGAATTTGCAGACTTTGGATCCAACCCAGTTTGGCTTTGTCAAAGGCAGATCATCCCTTTTAAACTTGGTTGACTTTTTGAAACAGTCACCAAAGCCATTGATGAGGAAAGGCAGTCCATACAGCCTACCTCGATCTGGCGAAGGCCTTGATACAATACCCCTTTCGGGTATCATTGAAAAACTCATCAGCTTAAATGTTAACCCATACATCACAAGATGGGTTGCAAACTGGCTGAGTGACAGAACCCACAGGGTCAGAGTTGCTGGCGCCATGTCAGACTCAAAGCCTGTCACAAGTGGTGTCCCACAGGGCTCAGTCCTGGGCCCACTCTTGTTTGGCATCTACTTTGTACAAGCAAACACAGGAGGGTTATGGCTGACAATGTTTGCAGATGACTGCAAACTGCCGTAGTCGAAAACACATCTGACACAGATATCCTTCAGAAGGGTCTCACAGAAATGGATAACTGGTGCCAGAGCCATGGCCTAAAGTTAAATGCCAAAAATGCATAGCCATACCCTTCAGGAAAAACAAGGTTACCCCTAGCTACCATATAGGTGGCAATCCACTGAGCACAGAAGAAGTTATCAGGGACCTGGGGACCCAGGTTGACAGTAGCCTGTCTTTCGACACCCATGTAGCTAAAGTAGTTAGGAAGACCTTCTACATTGCCCCTTATCATGAGGGATTCATTCATCTAGATCAGGGAGGTCATAGTCTCCCTATACTCATCACTCATCAGACCAATGATTGAGTACAATGCCCCATTCAGAATGTATCTGACCCGACACTTGCAGCAGCTGTGGAGGCCACAAAAGTTCCTCACCAAAAGGATAAAGGGTCTCAAAAATCTGTCCTATGCTGCCCGACTGAAAGAACTCCAGCTTTATTCAGTCATGAGGTGACCTTTGCCTGACATACAAGGCCATGTCAAACCCAGATTTGATGAATATGCTTCACCTCAAAAATCTAGATCCGTCAGAGCCACAAGGGCGGAGACTTAAACCTCGCTATTAATAGGACGTGCTGGAGGGATAGATTCATCACCCAAAGACTCCCTATGCTGTGGAACAAAATCCCGGTATATGTGAGGTGGCCTTGTTGAAATCTTGACCAATGGATGGGAGATCAGGGATTACCTCAGTGTCACTGCTCGGCAGAGGCACAGCAAAATAATGGGTATAGTTCCCCATACTAAAGGGTGGGCTAAAGCCAAAAAACTAACTATAGGGCTTGTAAATGCCCTCGGGCAGATAACCTATGAACCTATGACAATAATGTGGCATTGTCTGCCAGTTCATTGTTATAATTGCTCAGTACAGCAGGTGACCAATGTCTGCCTATTATTTTAGATGCCATAACACTGGACTCATCTCTACTATTTGCTGATGTACTTGTGCTGAGAAATGTTCTACAACCTTCTGTTTTTATATTTTGTATCATTATACCCCTCTTTCAAGTAGCCTGTCTCAGGATCCAGTCTTTCATTTGATGGGAGTGAATCTTAACAATTACATGTCTACTGCAGGACCCTTTGGTTACTTTTCCAGCACTGTGTGCCCAGTCATCTTCTGGCTCTAACTGCCACATGCCCCATTGAATGAAGTGTCCCATTCCTACAAAAGTGCCATTGTGTCACCTCTACTCCCAACTCACTGTATCTCACCTGGACTTTGTCAATAATTAACAGACACATCCCTGCTTGTTAATATATTTCCACATAGAAGGCCAAAATACTAATCTCTCACTCTTCTTTTGGTAGAATTAGTTCCTAGGTGGCCACGATGCAAGATTTTAAAATACTCTTTTTGCAAGGATTTCGGAACAATCACTTTTGGTCCTTTCATGATGATACCATCTTCCATCAAAATCTTGTCTCTGTAAGGAAAATACTGTTGTACATCTGGTGGAAAACAAAATTACTTTGATGGCCATCCTCGACTGATAATGTGGTTGAGCTTCTGGAGATTTGGATCTGAAGCTATGTTGAAGAAAAATTTCTCACTTCTGTGACTTCAAAATCAGGTTTCTCATTGCCATGTTGTTTAGTGGTTTTTCTGGCTGATCTGGATAAATTATTTGCAAAATAAAGAATATTGCCTTTTGTGTAAACAAAGTGAAAATTGTACTTTTGCAACTTTAACACCATGCATTGCCATCTTGCAGGATGTGTGTGCATAAGTTTTTTTCAAAATAGTGACCAAAGGTTGGTGATCTGTCTCGATTTGAAAAGGCTGGCCATAAATAAAATCATGGAACTTCGAACATGCAAACACAATTGTCAAAAGCGCTTTCTCCATCTGAGCATACTGCATCTCAATTTGGGTTAAAGTTCTGGATGCATAGGCTACTGGTCTTCCCTCTTGAACAATGACTGCACCAAGACCAAATTTTGAAGCATCACAAGAAAGAGTTACAGGTTTGTGAACATCATAATATCTTAAAGTGGGTTGACTGGCCATTCTGTTTCAGGACATCAGATGCTCTTTGTTGTTGTTCCAACCAAAACCAAGTTAGATCTTTGCATGTCAACTCTCTTAGCAGTACTGAAAGCTCACTCATATCTGGGATGATCTTGCTCAAATAGTTGGTCATGCTAAGAAAACGTAAGGATGTGACATTGTCTGGAGCTGGCATCTCAAGAATTGCAGTTTGCTTGGAAGGATCTGGTCATAAGCTTGAAGTGGTAAACACATGGCCCACATAAGTAACTTCTTAATGCCTGAACTTGCATTTCTGAGTTTTGAACTTAAGATTCACTTCACCAGCATGTTTCAGCACTTTCCTGAGGTTTCTGTAATGTTCGGGTACTCCATTGCCTCCTAAAAAGAATATAATCTACTGTAATAGCACATGGATAACCAGAAAAAAAATTGCTCCATCACAAGTTAAAAGACTTCACTGGCAGAATTTATCCCAAATGGCATTCTCAAAAATCTGTGCCTTCCAAATGGTGTACTGAAAGTGGTTAGCAATGAAGATTTTCGATCAAGCAAAATTTGCCAAAATAAACTTTTTGCATCTAAGACAGAAAAAAAAACAGTGCCATTTGGCATGAGTAGTAACATCCTCAACTGTACACATTGGATGATGAGTTTGTGTTAGTGCTTTGTTCAAATCTCTTGGATTAATACATATTCTAATATCATCTTAGCTTTTCTTATGAGCTACCACCATAGAGGATACCCATTCAGTTGCTTCTTCTACTGGACAAATTACACCTAGATCTAGCATTCTGTTTAGCTCAGCTTTGACTCTGTCTTGCATGGCTACTGGAACTTTCCTTGCTGGTCTGATAACTGGGCTTACCCTGCGATCTAATTTCCTGGAGTATACAACTGGGAGCTTGACTAACCTGTCTTCAAAACATCATCATAGTCAAAAAAAATAGTTTGTGAAAAATTTTCATTGTTACATGCACTTACATGGTGGACTTCTGAATTAAATGAAAGCAGTCCCATTTTCAAACTATCTTTGTGGTCTAGCAATGACTGCACGTACCTCTTGTCTACGTAAAATTGCAAGTCATAGCTGTTCCTAGCAGAGTAACATGAAAGCACTACAGAGCCTTTGGTTTGGATTTCTTCTCCAACATAAGCAACAAGCTTTGCTTGCACACTTTGCCAGATGAAGCTTCTCACTAGCTCTTCCTTTGGCAAACATTTCTGCTTACATAACATTGCATTTTGAACCAGTATCAACTTTGAGCTCTACAGGTCTCTCAATCAGAACACTACAAAATGCTTCATTCTTTCCCAACAAATCTACTGCATTGACTGTGTCACTAAGCACTGACACACCATGAACATAAAAAGTAGGGTTGCAGCTTTCTAGTTGATCAACTTGCCTCTTTGAATGCTGTCTTTTAATAAAAGAATGTGCCATTTTGATTTACAGAACTTTTTGAAATGATTCCACTTTTTACATGTGTGGCACTGCTGACCAAAACTAAGCACGTCTCTCGTTTAGGCTCATGGCTACCTCCACAATCATGACAGTTGACTATGATGCCTGCCACAAGTTTTGCTGACTCACCCCTCTGCTTTACTGAGTGTGTTGTGTGTTTTACTGAAGCTACTCTGGGTTTTTCTGAAGTAGCCATGGGTTTTGCTAGGAAGGCCCAGGGTGTGGTCCTGCTGTTAGGCCTGTATCATTTATCCTTGTGCTGCATACTATCAATATTAACACTGGAAGGCACTGCAAGCATGCTTTTCTCATTTGTAAGCATATTCATGTGCTTTTCTGTGAGATCATATATCTGACAAATCTCTATGGCCTTATTCAAAATTAAATCACTGTCTCAAAGCAAATTCTTTCTCACTGCATCATCTTTAATACCACACACAAATCTGTATTTTATCAACTCATCTCTGAAATCACTAAATCTGTACTTCTTGCCTTGTAGCTCAAGTCAGTTATATATGCTGGAAAAGTTTCACCAAGTTTTTATTCTCTTGTGTAAAATATGTGCCTTTCCATTGTAATATTTGTTTGGGGGTTACACATTTCTCTAAATTTACATTTTAAGCACTCAGGGTCTTCCCATGTTTCAGCCAGTACCACAATATGGCAGTCTTCCGCCTATTTTGCATACACAGCCGATACATAAACAAGTGAACGCCCCCTTTCAATAGGTGCTGAAACAGCTGAATTAAGCAGAATAAATGCCTTTGTATATGTCTTTGTCAGAAGAAGCAGCTTGTATGAAAATATCATACTCTTGCTCAAACACTCTCCAGTTTTCAGCAACATTATTATCAAATACAAGTGTAGCAGGTCTGCGAAATCTGTGTGCCATGCCAACAAAATGCTTTTGTAATTATGTTCAAATACACACACAGACACACACACAGACACACACACATACACACACACACACACACACACACACACACACACACACACACACACACACACACGCACAAACACATTTTATATATATATATATATATATATATATATATATATATATATATATATATATATATATATATATATGCACCAAGTACTTGAAAAATATTCAGCTGCACAACAGTCTCTTTGAAATGACTGTATTTTGTAAAATAACTGTACTGTAATACTGAACACACTTGGGAATACTTTGCACACCTCAGATATTTTGAATAGCTTTAGTTAATATGAAAAAGCACATAGTGAAAAATATGGTTGTTTTTCCCTTTTTTATACATTTTATGAGATGCAGAACTTATTTCAAACACTTTTATAAACACTGAGTATTTTTATCAATATATCATAGTTTTGAAAATTTTGTTTAATTGAAAGGTTGTTTAGAATGGTTTGAATGCTTCATTTTATATTTGTTGAGTTAAAAATCATTTAAATAAGTTTTAGTACCTAGATTTGTCTGTCTGACCTGTTTGTGAATCGTTTGAGCATTGGATGATTCACTTCTGTATATTCCTCCCATTGTGACTGCATGCCTCATGGTCATGAAGAAGTTTTAGTTCGGATCCCATTCTGACACCATGTTGCTAGTCTTGTGTATTCAAATAAGACAATGAGGCTGGGTGTTCATTTAAGTAGTTTATTACACACAACCACATCAGGATGGATGACTGGAACATTAAACTTAAATTAACTAATTAACTGACTGATTGCTACACACAAACATGCTTTCATTCCAGCTGCTCATTACAAAATGGCACAATTGCTTGCATGTGCTCATTACGGGTTCCGGCGTGTAGCTCGCAAGACATTTCCCTGCGAGCTACATCACCGAAACCAAATGGCTGCAGCAGCACTTTGCTGTAGTGCAATTTGGCTGACAAGCATAGCCACTGCAGCTGTAATCTATGAACGGGCAGAGGCAGCTGTACTGGATGTGTAACACATTCCTTATTCTCATTCAAGGAATGTATTTAGAAATACATTCCTTGAATGAGAATAAGGAATGTGTTACACATCCAGTACGGCTGCCTCTGCCTGTTCATAGATACATTCCTTGAATGAGAATAAGGAATGTGTTACACATCCAGTATGGCTGCCTCTGCCCGTTCATAGATTACAGCTGAAGCGGCTATGCTTGTCAGCCAAATTGCACTACGGCAAAGTGCTGCTGCAGCCATTTGGTTTCAGCAATGTAGCTCGCAGGGAAATGTCTTGTGAGCTACACGCTGAAATTCACTCATTACTTATATGCACATTCCCACTGACTGGAATAGCTCTTAAAGGTACAACACACACTGTGATCTACTGTTACCAGAGGGACACCTGGCTTGTGGTGGTCAAGCATTCATAGAGACATCACTTTTTGATTCTTCTATGTCGATTCTTCCTATCATTGTGAAGCAGAATTCACCAAGCATTGTATTGTACACCCACTAATAGGGAACGTGAGTTGGATTTAGACTGTCATGAGACAGGTTAGTTTTACCCTACTGATAATCTGTTGTTGCTAGTATGCACAGTATGAGAGGAACCGCAGTTTCAGACATTTGGTGTATGTACTTGGCTGTGGAGCCAATGGTGCAAAGCTACCATATGTGGGATTATGACTGTATGCTTCTAAGTCAGAATCCCTCCTAAACATTAATGATACCTCAGCACCATGTATCTCCAGTTGGTTGGATGAGCTCATTACAATGCCTGTAAATTGAACACTAATGCTCTCACGCCTGCAAAATACTTGCTTAGTTTAGTCTCTCTCTCTCTCTCTCTTCCCAATATTTTAGTGAATAAACTGAACAAGCATTTACAACAGAGCTAGGCAGCAGAAATTAAAGAAAAAATGGCAGGACTATCAAAGGACACAGAAAACAGGATATTTACCAGCCTTAAGGAGGCAAATTTTGAAGGAAAGCTGATACTGTTGGTTGAGTACATTTCTGCGATCACACATAACTTGGAGGCCAACCATTTGATAGTGTTGCATGCTCAGGATGTGCTTCAAAATGTATAGAAATCAGATCACAGCTGCTGTGGAAGATGACAAGCACAGGAAAAATGAAATAACTGAGAAATCAGATACATGACAGGAGCTGGAGAGAAAAGTGCATATGTTACAGATGAAGTTGGATAATTTGGAAAACAGAAGTGTAAGTACTCAATAAAATGTATTTGGAAAATATGGTCATAGAGGGGAACAAAATATCACCAAACTTCATTTTCAGAATAGAGTCGATTTGCAGAGTTGGAAGCAGGAAAAAGGGACCAGAAAACAGCAGGCATGTGCTTATGGCTCACAACTCTTTCCTCATGTGAGACTGGGTTGTTTTATGTAGTACAAACACAGCAGACTTCCATGGCAGAAATGACACATTAAATTTGTGGAGAACCTCTATGCAGATTTATATCAACATTACAAAGAAGTGGATTATTTGAAGAGAAAGTTAACTGAAATAGGGATTCTTACAACTGTATTATATCCAGCCACAGTAATAGTTTTGGCTTGGGACAAGACAAGGAGAAATACAGACATAGCAGATGCATGGCAGTTCTATAAAGAAGAAAAAGAAAAAAGCAAGACCAAGCTCCATACATTGTACTGGAATAAATTATAAGATAAAAGAAATGGAATGAAATACAAATAAATCCAAAAATAATAGAAGAGATGTGTATGCACAGTCAATGAGAAGAAAGACCAGAGCAGGAAAGTGTTACAGGTAATAGAATAAGAAGTCATCCAGAAAAGTTCCGGAGATCCTCAACTGTAACACAAGAAGTGTGCAACAGATGTCACACTTGCCTTTGGTGCAGAAGGCCATGGTTCTATACCCATACCAGGCAGATCAATTGCTGACATTGCTGTGCAGTATAAAAGGGATGCTGCACTCCTTGGTGCACCGCCCTTTGGATAAGACATTAAATTGAAGCCCTATATGCTTGAATAGGTGGTACTTAAGGTTGATGTAAAACATTCCATTGCACCCATTGAAAGGAGTAAGTGAAGTTTTCCTATACTTGGACTAATTTCCCTAGTAGTATAAATACCACCTTGGGTCTCACATGAAAAAAAGCTGCTAGCCTAGTGGGACTAACCCAGTCAGCAAACGATAAGCAAAAAATAAGATCCAAAGATATGAGGCAGATTGTACAGAGGGAATGCCAATCCAGAGTACTGAAAATCATCACAAACAGTCAGAATCCTCGACACAGTCAAGTGGACCAGGCATCTTTCCCAGAAATAGCAAACTTGACACTACAGAGAACAATGTCAGCATAGAAGATATAATATGATGACACAGTGTGAACAATGAAAACAGCAGTGGAGAAAAGAAAGGAGATCAGATTCAGACACTCAGAATGAATACTGCTGGTACACTAAGGGTACACTAAGGGTGGACTTCAAAAGAATGGCCATAGTATCACATCTCCTTTACCTAGCTTAGGAAATAAATCTCAGAAGTGAAAGGAGAGGGAATCTTTAAAATAGATGGTGAAATTCCTCACTTTTAAAGTATTCTAGTGGACTCTACTTGAACTGACAACATATTCATTTTTTCATGGTGGTATTGTGGTTTAGCCTGATTCACAGGATCCAACTAGGGGACATTCCTTAACTTTTAAACTCATCCCTCAATGAGCGGATCAGAGCTAGAGCAGACATACCATCACAGGTTAATATTAAGATGCAAATATGTGCTTATTGTGTCATTGTGTGATACTGGGATGCCAGAAGAATAGTACTGTTTATATTACTGGAAGTGATTTTATAAGAAAATTATTTTAAATTTGAATTGATTTTTTACTGAGTTGGTAAGTGTACTACAATTTGATTCAGCATTAAGTTATAATTACTTTTTAAATTTAAGTTATTAGACTATTTATTAATGTTTGGGAATTTGACAGGAGTATGGTTAATTTGATTTAAGTGATAGGCAAGCTGATCTCTTGTTTATTTCTGCTTGTACTAGAATTGGATATTTTGGTACAGACGTCATAATTACTATTCATTTCACAATTACAATTACTATCACTGATCATTTGCTGTTTGATAGATTACAAGATTCTATATTAGGTTATTTTTGCCTGCTGTTTCATTTCATTCTCACCTTTAACACTATTTTTATTGGGTACACAGGACTTCCATTTTTTTATTTTTGCTACATAAAGTAATATCTCAAGTATATTTATTGGAAAAGCATGTACCTACAGGTATCATCTATTAGTTGGAATATTACATAGTACAGTAATGGACTTTAATGCATTTACCAGCTGTTAGATATCTACAACAGAGCATCCATTATTGTATGTACTTATGGTGTACTATTCAACATTATTGCTTAATCCAGCCTTTTAAAAATAAAACTTAAATCTACTTAATTTGCATGAATAATCTGATACATATAGTATAGATTCCCTGAAATCTTACATTCTCAATTATTTAGTTAATTACCACTATTTAGCTGAATATGTTATATGCATAAAATACAATTGCACACCCACAACAAACATTTGTACTTACTGCAGTAAGCCAGATGATCTTCTGAGCATATTTGAAGCTAAAAATAATATCTGCCAGACTGCATTTGTAACACTACTGTTACATTTAAAACCATTCTGGAATATGTTACCTTATGGAGGTAAGATTTAAAAGAAGAACCTATTAATACAGTGATAATAGTAGTCCTGGTAATTCTAATTATCTTCCAAAATCTATAAAGAAATCATCATTAGACAAAATTTTGAACGTTGCTGAAATAAGAAAAGGAAAAGCCACATGTAAAATTGCTGGCAAAAATAAAAAGAATAAGAAGGACAAATATTCTGATAATAAAGTGACCAGTGCTACAGCAGTTTTAAACTCCACTTTTGTAAGTAGCATAGATAGCAGTAACAGTCTTTCTTTCTCTGCAACTCCACCTTCTGCTCATATGAAAGTACTTCTATCACCACTTAGGCCAACTATCAGTCATAAAATTCAAAACATTGATAAGATTGAAATAATTACTGAATACTATATAAAATGTTCAAGCAATAGCAATAATACTGTAAATGAACTAACCACTGAGAGCAACCAACCCATGTCATGTGTATACCATCTAGACAAAATTGTGGAAAATATATCAAGGATGAAACACGGTAGGTACTCCAGAGTACAGGAAATGGTATAATGTATGTACAATTAGAAATCTAAAAAGAAGAGCACTGGGGTAAAGTGAACTCCAGTTAATCTCCAGAAGAAAATATTTATAATTCTTACAATAAAGACACTGAGGAGCATTTTGAATCACAACAAATTAGCCTCAGAGAAAACAATATGAACCAGGCTTTACTAGAAAAGCTCATTCAGACTCTACCACATATTGCTATAAGGGAAACGTTAGTCTGTTTTTAGTTTTTTGTATTTTGTATTGCTCCATTGCCTTCTTCTGTTTTGTATATTGTGGTTTATTTTCTTTACACTGCATTTTACTTGTATTCTGGTTTTAATTGCATATTTAAATAAGAAAAAAGACCACAGCTGTTTCTCTTGTGAATCCCCCAGAAATTAAATTTTCTGCTGCTCTCCTACCTTGGTGCTGCTACCTTTTTAAACTCCACCTTATTTCTAGTTGCTGTCCCTTATGTTAATTTGAGCACATATTTTCTTGCCTCTCCTCTTTTTTTTTATTGTGCACAAACACAAAAGTATCATTTTGTGAAATCAGTCCCCTTTAGCTGCTTAAATTTATTGGCCATCCTACTGTAATCCATAGAGCCAGGATACAAAATTCCCACCTCCTTCCAATATATCTTGCCCTTTTAAAATGAGTGGCTCTCCACTTAGGTAGCTAAAGCTTAAGATGCCCTCTCTTTCATATTTAACTGCTTATTGTACACTGCAACTCTTTAGGATATTAACACATTTTGTTTCCATCTTACCTTTAAAATCTGCAACATCTAGTCCAAGACCACCAATTACTGGAGAGCCCACATTCTGCTTCTCAGGAGTAATCTTAGAATCTTAGACTTTTTGCTTACATTTTGTTCCTAGTGAGAGAAGGAGAGTACAGTGATTCCTGACTGCTTATGACTGAACAGTGAGTGTTTGTGCTGGACCTTCCTGACTGGTCTGGTTGTTATTCAAGGCATTTACCAGGAAAAGGCCATAACAAGCCTACAGACTCTCGCATCATCTGTGACAAGACTGTTGATCACCAAAGAGCATTTAGCCTGCTTCTTATCTTGGGATTGGTGCTAGTGTCTTGCTTCTGGTGAGGGAAGTAGCAAAGTAGCATTTTATTCCAGCAGTGTGAAGCTATGGTGAGAGCAGCACTAGTTGTAGCCAGGCAGTAGCCAATCAGTTGAATTATCTCTTTTCCTTGTTCTTGACAATGCTAATTCTTAATTTTCTGTAAGTACTGCATGATTTGGTGTTGTCTAACCTACCATTATAATATCCCCTTAAATACTTCATCCATAAATATTAAAAGTCCACTTATTAGTTTTCCTCAAGTGTTTGTCAATGCCCTGTATAGATGCAGACACCTTGAGTGTACATTTTTCTTGTAAAAGCATCCTTGAAATTTCACCAGTAGCTATTCACACACGTAGCAGCTAGTGTAAAATGACAAGCACACTACCCCAGAGTTGAAAACTAAATACTCCCGACATTAATATATATATATATATATATATATATATATATTCTCACAGCAACCATCTAATCATTAAAAAAGTGTCTGTTGTCATGGATATGAACTTTCCCACTATCTGTTACCAACTTTTTGGATATGGGCATCCTGAGGCAAATTAGAAATTGCCTCATGTTTACTGCTAACCAGTTAATTTTCAAACAACTGATATGGTATATGAGACATATATTTAACAATGTCACTGGAGCAAAGGTCTCACATAAAAGCACTCCTAATGTCAATCAGGTTGTCAGTCATACACATGCTCCACCCATCACACACAGTTCAAAACAGAGACATAGATCCATATATGTTGAGGCACTTAAAGGTAACCTTTCTAAACCTCAGAGACCTCCTAGATGAATTACACATAACAAATACCCTCAACAGCCCTGAATGCACTCTTTGACCAGCATCCACATCAACACATACAGCCACATCTGGCCCCTTTACTTCTAAGCCCATAAGCAAGGCACCACACAATCCAACATTCTGGGCATTGGAGATTCCATTGTGACAGACATACTGACATCCTTTTCATCAGGCTGAGGAAGGAGAAAACTATGGTCAGCTGCTTATCAGATGCCAGTATCTTCTGCATTACACATGCACCCAGGTCATTTCACCATAAGTACCAGTATGACTCAGTCACAGCCCTTGTGGGTTTAAATGACCTCAAACATACCTTCCTAGACTATATGAAGACAGACTTCATGGAGCTCCCAGAATGTGTGTCCCAGGTTGGTATGAGCCTAGTCCTGAACAGTATTTTACCTTTTACAAGGATGATGCCACACTATGAAGAGAAGGAAACTCATGCCATGTATTTAAACTCACTGGAAACACTCACTATCCCTCCTAAAACCATATCCATAGGTGACTTGAATTACCCCACTATTAACTAGGAATCATATATGACACCAAACATTCAGGCACAGCGATTCCTGGATTTTCTAAACACAAACTCCCTTGATCAGTTTTTCAGTACCCTGACCAGGAGTGCAAACATACTGAATCTGGTCTAGTATGGCAGAGTGCTTCAGACATCCCTAATGTAATGTCTTCACTAATAAGGTCAGACCACAAAATGATCTCCTTTGACGTAAAAATAAAACATGAAACCCCAGCTAACCCTGGAATATTCAGGAACTACTCTAAGGCTAACTTCCTACTATTAAGTGATAAAATGGCAAAATTTCACGCCCCCATAAACCATGAGAACACTGCAGCCTACATGGAATTGTTCACAGAAACCCTATACAAGCATGTTAATAGCTGCACAGAGGCAGCTGTACCCACCAGGAAGTACAGAACTAACTCATAAAACAAGCCACCCTGGTGGAATCACAACATCAATAGGCTGTATAACAGGAGGAAGAAAACAATGACAAAAATTAGGAGGTGCAGCACCCAGCAGGATAAAAACACTCTCATCAAACTAAACAAACAACTCAGAGGACAAATAAAGTCTACCAAAGCCAAATATGTGGTCAATTCGACCTTCCAGGTTAAGGAATACCACAGGACATTCTTTAGCTATGTCTGCCACGTCAAAGGTAATACATAATTATGTATAGAGCTCATTGTTAATGAAGCCACCTATACTGAGCCAGGAGATATAGCAAATCTACTGGCTGAGAAATTCATCTCTTACTTTATGCATCTCTTTCTCCCCTCAACCTTCTCTCAGGAAAACCATCAAATATAACTCCCACTGCTCTCATTAGGGAGCAGGTCCTTAATGCTCTCGCTAAGGCAATGAACACAAAATCAATAGGCCCAGACAATATCCCAGGATGCCTTCTAAATAGCATGAAACGTGACCTATCAGGGCTTCTGGAATTGCTGTTTAAATGTAGTCTCTCTCAAGCTGCATGCCTCAAGAATGGTGAACAGCAACAGTCATCCCTCTGCACAAAGGTGGGTCATCTACAGACCCTGGAAACTACAGACCCACAAGTCTCACCAGTCTCATATGCAATGCCATGGAAAGAATTGTCATAGAAATGATCAATAATGACATAGGAAACTGCCATATGCTAGGCCCAGCCCAATTTGGTTTTGTTAAGGTCTGGTCATGCCTACTCAACCTGATTGGCTTCTTTGAGAAGGTTACCAAAGCAATGGATGAGGGCAAAATGTTTCACACTGCCTACCTTGACCTGGCTAAGACATTTGATGTAATTCCTCACCCAGACAATGTTGACAAACTGAAGAGGCTAGGTATAAACTCTTATGTCACCTGGTGAATAGTCAACTGGCTCACAGGCAAGATCCAGGAAGTTAGAACAGGGGAGTCCACCTCTACAAAGACATTAAGTCACAAATGGAGTCCCTCAGGGATTGGTCCCGGGACTGCTCATTTTTGGCATTTACTTCTCTGAAGTCAAGGCCAATGTCAATAGGCTTTGGCTGAGTAAATGTGTAGATGATCGCAAATTAGGAGCAGTTGCAGAATCTCCCACTTACACAAATGTTCTAAATACATGAAGGGCTGACACAGAAAAATAACTGAAGTCAGAGCCATGGACTAAAACTAAATGCCAAAAATGCATAATCTTATCCTTCAG
The DNA here is from genome assembly GCF_019279795.1 of Protopterus annectens. NCBI lineage: Eukaryota > Metazoa > Chordata > Ceratodontiformes > Protopteridae > Protopterus > Protopterus annectens. The sequence goes on along the minus strand of NC_056726.1, from coordinate 263,169,725 downwards.
GAAGTCATCCTCCACCTCTGGTAACTATCATATTGAGAGCACTCACCTAAGAGTTGACCCAGTAGTCAGGGACTTGAGGACACACATAGACAGTAATATAGCCTTTGACCATCACATGTATATAGTAGTATGGAAATAATTTTATGTTGTACAATTTATAAACAAAGGTATGACAACTAGGTCCAAGAAAGTTCTTGTTCCACCTCTTAATGAAGGTTATAATATCTGCATCACTCTACATTTAAATGTATGGTTACTACAAGTATCTAATGTGTTTAGAAAGAGCATTTGTGGTTATTGCTCCCCTTATATCTGATAAATGAGCTGAAATGTGCTCTTTTAATTGTCTATTACTCTTACCCACATAGAATGCAGCACATTTATTACAGGTGGCTAAGAAAATAGTGTGTTCAGAATTTTCAAAAAGAAAAACACTTAAAAATAAACTTCCTATTAGTGGGAAGATTTATAAAGGCATCATCAGTGGTGATATAAAAGCAAACTAAATTCTATCAGCAGAGATTTGAGAGCTTTATTTATTTATTTATTTACATTTGTTTACTGGGAAAATCAAACTGGACACAGGTCCTTTTTCAGTGGGGGCCCGGAGAGAAAAGCTCCACAGAACAATAAATGAGCAGCAGAGTACATGAAGAACAATTGAATATACATACACTAGACAAATAATACATACTGCAGCAAACATTAGCTATACATACAATATGAAACATAGTAATGAACAGCTATACCAATATCTAGCTAGAGGCTACGAATAAAGGTAGGATGTATATACAGATAGTACTAAGCTCAAACAGATACTGTTCTAAACTCTTAAACCTAAATCTTATATACAAATATTGGACTAAACTCAAGCAGATATAAAGCAGAAGCTCCACACAAAGGTGGAACAAGCTAGAAGGGCTAATGGGATGGAAGGGGAAGATAGAGGAGTAAGAGAGGAGACTGAGTGAGTAATATATGTGGTAGTGAGAGGAAGCTAGGTGTAAGGCAGTTGGATATGTATTTGGAGTTGAAATGAAGTGAGGTAGTTAAACATGTTATAAGGTCTGAGAGATTGAGTGAGGAGGGAAGGAAAAGATAAATGGCAAGCCAGAGCTTGCAGAGGAAGGAATGCAATGATCAGACGGTATGAAGCAGGGTGGCTAGGGGAGGGGAAAGGAAGGAAGAAAATCTCAGGATGCAAAAAACTCCCTTACCAGCCTCAGTAAAAAGCTGAGATCCCTCATAAAATCCTCCAAAGCTAGTTACGATAATAAAATTGCCAAAGATTCCAAAGACAACCACAAGGCATTCTATACCTATGTCAAGAATCTAAATGACAATGCTCAGATCTTCTCTGAGCTAAAACTAAATGGCATTAAATATACTGATCCCAAGGATATTTCCAATATCAAGGCAGATCAGTTCAGTGCCAACTTCACCCCCTTCTCACCCCCTAAAGAGCCCATCTCAATACTAAAATATTGCCAAATTCCGGTAATCATGGCCACACAGATAAAAACCACACTCTCCAAAGCTAAGAATACAGCATCCATGGGACCAGACAACTTTCCGGGCTGTGTACTACATGAACTACAAAATGAGCTGACACCTCACCTAAGTGTCATGTTTAATCATAGCCTCACCTCAGGCTTTGTGCCCACTGAGTGGTGCACAGCTACAGTTATCCCACTCCACAAGGGGGGATCCACCTTGGATCCTGGGAACTACTGCCCCATCAGTCTGACAAACCTGATCAGCAAGGCCATGGAACGTATTATCATGGAACTTATAAAGAAAGACATTGGCAACCTTCAAACACTGGACCCCACCCAGTTCGTTTTTGTGAAGGGCCAATCTTGTCTCCTGAACCTGATTGACTTCTTTGAATCAGACTCCAGAGCTGTGGACAAGGGTAAGGTGGTCCACAGAGCCTTTCTGGACCTAGCCAAGGCCTTTGACACCATCCCCCACTCAGGAATCATAGATAAAATTACTAACCTGGGCATTAATCCCTACGTCACTTGATGGGTTGCCAAGTGACTTACTGACAGAACCCACACTGTAAAAGTAGCCGACTCCAAATCCATCTCCAGACAACTGACAAGTGGAGTACCTCAGGGTTCAGTCCTGGGGCTGCTCTTGTTTGGCATCTACTTCTCTGAAGTACAGGCTAACACGAAGGGACTCTGGCTAACAAAGTTCGCAGATGACTGCAAACTGGGATCCATTATTGAATTCCCAAATTATGTGGATATTCTACAAAAGGGCCTTACAGAAACAGATGCTTGGTGCCAGATCCATGGGCTCAAGTTTAATGCCAAGAAATGTAGAGTTATCCCATTTGGGAAAAAACATGTACCCATGAATTACCAAATAGGTGGCAGTACACTAAACACTGAAAGTGTGATAAGAGACTTAGGACACATGTGGACAGTGGTCTCACCTTCAATAACTACATCGCCACAACAGTCAGGAAATTTTTCTATGTGGCACACCTCATCACTAAGGGCTTTTCATCCAGAAAAAAAGGAGATCATTGTCCCAATGTACTCATCCCTCATTAGACCCATTATAGAATACAATGCCCCATTTGGTATGTACCTCTCAAGACATCTCCAACAACTGGAAAGGCCACAGAAATACATCACTAAAAGAATCACAGGCATAAAGCAGATGCCCTATGCTGACCATCTAAAAAAACTCCAGCTATACTTTGTTGCATATCATCTACTCAGAGGTGATCTCTGCTTAACATGCAAGGCCATGGCAAACCCAGCACTGATGGACATCCTGCACTTAAAGAAATCCCAATCCCTCAGAGCCACATGCTCCAGGGATACAAACCTTGTCACCACAATGAACAAAATATGCTGGAGGGATAGGTTCCTTACCCAGAGACTCCCCAGACTCTGGAATAGACTGCTCATACATGTCAAGCAGAGCACCTCTTTGGCCCTCTTCAAAAGGAACCTTGACGCTTGGATGGGAGATAGGAAATTCACCCCAGGGATCACGTCAGTTACCCTGCTAGACAGGGGTCCAGGGATGTAAATATTGTGGGAAGAAATAGCCAGGAAATTGTTATGGCTAGGCTTGTATAGGCCCTAGGGCTGATAGCCTAGTAACAACCTATGAACCTATGATGGGGAGGTAAAAGGAGGGTTACTAGTCAGGATTGGTGCATGGGTGTAACCAGAGACTTTTTAAGTGAGTTTTTAGTGCAGTCTTGAAGTGATTGCAAGAAGTTAGTGTGGTTAGAGAGGTGGGGAGCTTGTTCCATAATCTGGATATAACACAGGAGAATAGTGCTTCTCCTGCTGAGTTCTTAGGTTTGGTCACAAGAAGTAGATTTTTGCTGCCGAAGCGTAGTGTAGTCTAGTGGAGCATGGGACTTTAAGAGGATGGTTTACTAACTTGTGGGTGATAGAGAGAGTTGATTCAGGTGAAGAAGTTGACAAAGTTCAAGCCAGTCAAGTTCTCTAAGTGAGATACAGTGGTGGCTGCGATAAGATGCACCAGTGGCAACATTAACAATTTTACTGGAGCAAGCCTTGAGCTTGTTTAGTTCTCTTTGTCTAAGGTAGGTATGTGTAGGAGAGGCATAGAGTAAAGTGGAGATTAGGTGGGAATTGATGCAGAAATTCTGCTGTCTTGATGAGGAATTGTTTGTTTCTGTACAATGCACCTAGTTTTTTGTGAACCTTTTTATGGTAAAAGAAATGTGAGTGCCAAATCTGAGATTGTTATCAGTCTCAACACCAAGTAGTTTGGTGTGTTCTGTTGGGGAGATTACATTATTGTCTTTAGCTAGAATATTAAAGTGAGGGATAATTGAGTTAGATTTAGCGGGTTGGAAGATGAGTTTAGTCTTGCTCAGGTTGAGTATAACTGGGCATTAGATAGTCAGTTTTCTACAGATGAAAAGGCTTCCTGTGTGATCTTGTGAAGTTCAGGTATAGTTGGGGCTGAACAGAGTGAGAATAGTAGGGGACCAAGGATGGATCCTTGGGGAACAACAAGTGTTGCAGGAAGTTGAGGAGATAGGACATTATGCCAGACAACTGATTGTTGGCGTCCAGTTAGATAGCTGTGAAACCCATCAGTAGCTGATTGGGAAAAGGATAGGTTAGTGAGAACATAGATTAGTAGTTTGCATGAGACCATATCAAATGCCTTGGATAGATCCAGAAAATCCAGAAATATAGCAGAGGAGAACAGGCAATTATTTTATGATGAAGGATAGCATTATAAAAAGAGATAAAATTAGAATATCAAATGCAGATTATAAGGAATAACTTATAAAAAAAGAAATATTATGGATATAGAAATAAATATTGCAGAAGTAATAATAGTATTGCACTTTTCTAATTGACAACTGTATAGTTTCAGACCTGAGTACAATAGCTAATGCATTTAACAGTTTGTCATCCGTTACTCCAATTTTTGAGAAACGTCAACTAATATTCAATATTTGTTTGGTAGATGATTGGCTTTCCACTTCAACAGATATCATAACAATGGAAATATTTATTTTATTTTATTTATTTATTTCAGTTTGATGACCCGAGAAGTTCACTGGGCCTAAAAAGAGCCAGTTTTCAGTGGAGGCACAAGGAGAAAATCTCCACTAACAATGACAAACATATTAGCATATACACATACAAAGCAAAGCTGTCATACAGCTTTATGCAGCATTGTACAGTAAAACAAATCTACATTCTACAATAATAATAAAATCTAGCAACTGTACAATGTAAGAGTCATTAACAGTGAATTACAATTGAAATTTTACATTCCACAGTAATAGCAGTAAAAATCTAACAGCAGTACAGTCTAAGGGTCATTAACAGTGAATTACAACTGAGGACAAGAAATTGTTGGAAATAAACTGTTAACAAAATCAGGAGGTTAAGGAGGACTAGGAGGGCAAATGCTGTGAGTGCAGAGATGATGCAGAGTTAGCAGGTGGGTTTTGATATAGGAGGGTCCTATGTGGGGAAGGAGCACGGGCATTCCCACTTTGAAGATAGGTGGGAATGGAGGAGGGATTTAAAGTTAGAGTGGTTATCAGTATTTCTAAGGGAGGGAGGAAGAGAGTTTCATAGTTTGGCTAAGGAGCAGGCTAGCAGAGAGTTTCCAGGTGGCTGTAAAGGTTTGTAGATTTTGAGCAGGTTCTGATTTTCTGATCCAAGTGAGTAATTAGGAATATAGGGGGTTAAGGAGGTGGAGAGAAAGGGACAGGAGGATGGGTTAAATATGTGCTTATGAGCATTGGTGAGTTTAAGGAGGTTCATACAGTTGGGAAGCTCAAGCCATTGAAGTGAGTGGAGGGAGATGCAGTGGTGGAATGAGTTTCTACAGTTGCTGCCAAATTTGCAGATTTTATTGTAGCAGGTTTCTAATTAATGTGAAGGCCGAATTGAAGATTCAAAAACAGAGGGACACCATACATTAGGGAAGGGAGAAGGTATGTGGAGGCAAGGGTCTTTCTGGTGGAGGGGTTGAGATAATGGTTATGGCTATATAGGAGTCCTAATTGTTTGTGTTATTTTTATGTTAGTTTGGATGTGAATATCAGATTTTAGATGTTTGTCAATAATGACGCTGAGCAGTTTGGTGTGAGGGACAATTTCAATGGGGATGTTATTCTGGCTTATTATGTTGAAGGAGTTTTTATCAATGGGGGAGTGTTTAGATGGGGAAAAATCATTAATTTGGTTTTATTGGCATTAAGGGCTAGGTGGCTGTTTTGTATCCAGGTTTCAGTATTTGAGAAAGCTGACTGGGTTATCTGCAGAAGGACGGAAGGGGTGTCAGCTGAGCAGATGATTTTTGAATCATCTGCATACTGGATTAGTGTAGAATTGGAAAGGAAGTGGTGAAAGTTGTTGATGAATATATTAAAAAGTAAAGGGACAAGGGCAGAACCTTAGGGTACCCCAGAAGGGGTGTATAGAAAGGAAGAGGTTGAATGCTTCCATTTAACCACTTATTGTCTTTTGGTGAGGTAGCTGGTGAACCAATCTATGGTGGAAGGGAAGAGATTGAAGGAGGAGAATTATGATAGGAGTATAGGGTGGGAGACAGTGTCAAAGGCTTTGGAAAGGTGTAGGAACAGGGTTGATATGATTCTGAGGGAGTCACGAACATGGTTAATGGACCAGAGGAAGGAGAGGAGTGCAGTGATGGTGCTGTGGCCAGGACAGAATCCATGTTGAAATAGATTAAATAAATGAAACTACATCCACAGTCCCTGATATAAACCTGTCATAGAATTATTTAATGTAAAAACTCATCTTGTCCACATCTTAAAAACATACTTAATAACCACCTGTATCTTGACACTGTATGCAGCTCAAGGAAACTATCATATATATCCACTGAATATAACAGAGGGAAAAGAGAAGATGTCAAGGACTATATGCCTATCAACTTAATGTAAATTCTTTGTAAATACTTTGAGAGATGCCTTGTCAAACAAATATGTATGAATAGTTATACAGAATGTCTATATATTAACCAGCATGGTTTCATTACCACTCGTACCAATCTTGTAGAATTTTATAACCAATCATGCTGGCTAATGACTGGGGTTTGTCAAAAAGGGTTATATTTTTAGATATTGATAAGGGATTTGATACTCTCTGTGTTTAATTAAAATTTACAAGGCTCTGTGCAATGGTCAAAATGATGCTTTTATAATTAAATGGATAACTTATCTAGTAGGCCAGCCACAAGCTGTGGTTATAAATGGCAATAAATGTAAATATTTATCAGTTAACTCAATAGTGTCACAAGACTATATGTTGGGTCCTGCTTTTGTTTAATACTGCATTTTCAATAGTTAGAGAAAACAGAAAATGTTGATTTAATGAACAGATGACAGTAAATTTGTTTTCATTATTACTAACAATAATGACTATCATATAGGTTCATAGATAGGTAATAGGCTATCGGCCCAAGGGCCTAAGTAAGCCTAACCAACAAGGTTCCCTGGCTTATGCCACCCAAGAATGTTATTTTCCTGTGCCCTTGTCGAACAGAGCCACAGAAGTGATTCCCAGCGTGTATTTCCTATTTCCTATCCACTCATCAAGATTTTTCTTGAAGAGTGCTAATGAGGAACTTTGCTTGACATAGATGGGTAGCTTGTTTCAGAGTATGGGAAGTCTCTGGGACAGGAATCTATCCCTTCATCATGTCCTGTTTATTGTGGTGACAAGGTTTAGGTCCCTAGAGCATGTAGCTTGGGATTTCTTTAGGTGTAGCATGTCCAACAGCTCTGGGTTTGACATAGCTTTATATGTTTGGCAGAGATCACCTCGGACTAGGCGATATGCTACGGAATAAAGCTGGAGGTTTTTGAGACAGTCAGTGTAGGGCATCTGTTTGAGGCCAGTAATCCTCTTTGTGAGGTACTTCTGTGGCCTTTCCAGCTGCTGCAGATGTCTTGTGAGGTACATTCCAAAAAGGGCATTGTACTCTATAATGAGTCTAACGAGTGTTGAGTAGAGGGGAACAATGACTTCTTTTTTCTGGATAAGAACCCTTTTGCGATGAGGTGTGCCACGTCAAAGGATTTCCTGACTACTGTGGTGATGTGATTATAAAAGGAGAGACTACTGTCCACCTGGGTCCCAAGGTCTCTTATCACACATTCCTTATTAAGCAGACTGCCGCCCATGTGGTAGTTCATGGGTACAGAATTTTTAAAAAGGGGGAATGCAATGCACTTTTTGCATTGAGCTTAAGGCCATGACTCTGATACCAGGCATCTGTCTCAGTGAGGCCCTTCTATAGGATGTCCACATCATTTGGGGACTCAACTATGGCTCCTAGTTTGCAGTCATCTGCAGACTTTGTTAGCCAAAGGCCTTCTGTGTTAGCCTGTACTTCAGAGAAGTAGATACCAAACAGGAGAGGTCCCAGGACTGAATCCTGTGGTACTCCACTTGTCACTGGTTTGAAGTCAGATTTGGAGTCTGCAACTTTTACAGTGTGGGTTTTGTCAGTGAGCCAGTTGGCAACCCATCTTGTGACGTAAGGATTTATACCTAGTTTAGTGAGTTTAGCTATAATTCCAGAATGGGGGATGGTGTCAAAAGCCTTGGCGAGGTCAAGATAGGCTGTGTGAACCACCTTACCCTCGTCTATTGCTTTGGTGACTGCCTCAAAGAAGTCGATCAGGTTCAGGAGGCATGATCTGCCTTTCACAAACCCGAACTGGGTGGGGTCCAGAGTTTGGAGGTTACAAATGTATGTTTATGAGTTCCATGATAATATGTTCCATGGCCTTACAGACCAGGCTCATCAGGCTAATAGGGCAATAGTTCCTGGGATCAGTGGTGGCTCCCTCTTTGTGGAGTGGGATAACTGTTGCTGTGCACCATTCAGTGGTCAAAAAGCCTGATGTGTGGCTATGATTGAACATAGTGCTTAAGTCGGGAGCCAGTTTGTTCTGAAGTTCATGTAAAACACAGCCTGGGATGTTGTGCAGTTCCATGGATGCTGTGTTTTTGGCTTTAGAGAGTGGAGCTTTTACCTGCGTAGTTGTGATTACAGGGACTCTGCATTCTTTCTGTATAGATATGGGCCCTTTAGAGGGTGAGAGGAGGGTAAAGTTAGCACTGAACCTATCTGCCAGGATGTTGGCAATATCAGCTGGTTCTGTAATTTTCATGCGGTTATGCTATAACTCAGAGCAGATTTGGGTGTTGCCATTGAGATTCTTGACATAGCTATAGAATGCTTTGTGATTGCCCTTAGAATCAGTGGCAATTTTGTTTTCATAGCTAGCTTTGGAGGATCTTATAAGGGATCTCATCTTCTTACTGAGGCTAACCAGGGAGCTCCTCCACTCACGGGATTTTACTCTCTTTTGCAACAGTTTCTTCCTTCTGTTGTAGAGTTTGTTTATGGCAGGGGACCACCAGATTTGCTTCCTTTTTTTTGGAGGATAGTCTTGGTTCTGTTTGGGATAGCATGATCCATGCACTCATGTAACTGCTTATAGAGTGCATTTGTGTAGGATTCAGCAGTCGTAATAGCATTGTCCATCTGCATGGGTGTCATGAAGTTTGCCACTTCTGTCTTAAGAAGCATGAAGTTGGCTTTGGAGAATTTTTTTACAGTGGTTTCCTTAATGGGGTATTGGGGTGGGATGTGGATATCTAGGGTGATTAGCTTATGGTCAGATCTGACTAATGAGGAGTTGACTTGAGGTGTGTAATACCGGTCACTCATGTTGGTAATGACTAGGTCTAGGATATTGTTACCCTTGGTGTGGTGTGGATAAGTTGATCCAGGGCACTGGAATTTATGAATTCCAGAAATCGTTGAGTGAAGGAGTTGGTAGATGAGCAGTTTTCCCAGTTAATTATGGGGTAGTTGAAATCACCCATTATTAGGGTGTATGGATAAACCCTAATGTTTTCCAGTATATCAAGAAAAGAGGAGTGGGAATCCTGGGGCATGGTGGGGGATCTGTAGAAAGCTACAATTTGGATTGCAGTTTTGCCCAAAGTTAGTTGCACTTGGATAACCTCGGATGCATTATGCTGAGCAACTAGCCTGGATGTGTGGATATCCTTAATGAATATGGACACACCCTCACCTTTGGTGTTCTGGTCCAGGTTAGATGGCCAAAATGTGTGGTATGAGTTATAGCCTGATAATGCAGGGGTGCTTTCTGAAGCCTTGAACCAAGTCTCAGTCACTGCACAGATATCAATGTTCTCCATTTTAAGGAGTGCCTCAAGGGAGTGCATTTTGAGATTTAGACTTCTAGCATTGAGTAGCATTGCCCTCTGTTTTTTCTTGTCTGTTCCTGTTATGGTGGTGAATTTGTCATTTGAACCTTGCCTAACAAAGGCACTATAGGGGCAGCAAGAGCCTTAGCCAGTATCTGAAATCCCATGGGTGACAGACATAGGCTATCTCTGGCAAAGCATCGTGGTCTTTCGACCATTTCGTCCCAGGCAGACAAATACTGGATCCCCTTAGAATGACACCAGAAGCTTAGCCAATTGTTGAAGTCAATCATTTTGTCCTTGTACTGTGGTATCATTTTGGGTGATGGCAGGATGCTACTCAGTGCTAGGGTCATACTTGTCTGGGCTACAAGATCATAGTGCTCTTCCATGTCTCTTTTCATGTAGTCCAGGGAGGTATGTCTCAGGTCATTCACACCATCATGGACAATGACAGAGTCATACTTGTACTTATTGTGGAGTGACCTGGGTGCATGGGTTATGTGGCGGGTCCTGGCACCTGACAGGCAGCTGACAGTAACCTTCTCCTTGTTTAGCCTGGTGAGTGGGACATCATGTGCCTGACTATAGAGTCACCTATGTCTAGATTGTTGGGTACGTTGTTTTGCCTCATGGGCTGTGCTTGAGTGGCACATTGAGTCTGTGGGCTATGTGTCATTTAGGTTGTGTTGGGGGGTGGAGGTTGATTGCATTTCTGGAATGGAGGTCTCTGTTGCTTGACCAGATTATTATTGAGAGCCTCTGTGAATGTTTTTGTGTTTCTATGTGTGGATTTTGGTGGTGTAGCTTTAGTGGGACTATGTGATGTGTGTGGTGTGGTGCAAGTGTTTACCTTCTCCTCTTGACTGTCAAGTATAGTCTAGGTTGGAGAGAGCTTTACCTCTAGTTTGGCTAGATAAGTGCATCACTCACAGGTTGTAGTGTTGGGTGGTAGGAGGAGAGGGTTGTCTATTTACATGAGACAGTTGCTACATTGCCCCAAGATGCCCAGATTCATCAGAGAGACAGGAGAGAACACTGGGAGCTGACCCTTGGACATGCCTGAATAAATAACTATTTTCCTCTAGACAAGTGAGGAAAGTGAGTACAAAAGCTGTTTTTCTCTAAGCAAGTGAGGAAAGTAAGTAAAAAAAATGTTTTCCTCTAGGTAATGAGGAGGGTTGAGTGCTGTCATAATTAGTAGGTTATTTAGTGCTTACAAGTTCTGAACAAGTGCTGAGCATGAATAAGCAAATTCAAGTGCTAAAACTAAGACTCTGTATCTGAACTAGACTAGTTACTGGAAAGAAACAAGTGCAAATGCAGGCTTTTAAATCAGAAAGTCGAGAGAGATGGAAAAATTGCCAAAACGCCCAATAACTACAATTTCTGGGCCAGAACCACTCCTTATGTGGTAGATAGTTTACCTAGTGCTTACCACTCCCATTGATAAGCTAGAAGGCTTCCCTCCAACACATAAAGGATTGGGGGGCTCAGGAGCTTACAAACAGTCCTGGATACAGCAAATCTGCATTTGGACTAGACTAGTTACAGGAAGGTTGGGGGAAACAAGTGCAAATGCACACTTTTAAATCAGGAAGTTGAGAGAGATAGAAAACTGCCCAAATGGCCAATAACTACAATTTCTGGGCCAGAAACCCACTCCTTATGTGGTAGATAGGTTACCTAGTACTTACCACTCCAACCGATAAGCTAGCAGACTTCCCTCCAACACAGACAGGCTTGCGGGGGGGAGGGCTCAGAAGCTTACAAACAGTCCTGGATATAGCAAATCTTTATCTGGACTAGACTAGCTACAGGAATAGCAGGAAACAAGCATAATTTTTTTGTTACAGTTAAGCAGAATACAGGGAGATTCTAGCAAAGTTTTTTTTTTGTAAAGGAAAGGGAGAAAGGAGAAGCAGAAGATAATTCAAGGTTAGGAAACTAAGTGGGTTGGCCTTTTCAAATGTTTTCTCTGTATTAGATAGAATGAGCTAATGACTCTAGACTGGGAGGAGTGTCCCAGATCAAATTTACAGTAGGTGTGGGCAACTGCAAAGCCACCAAGTATAACAGCAAAATACCAACAGGGAAGAAGGGTGGGGACCAATACTACAGCTACTAGCCTACACTCAGAAATGCTTATCACAGCAGAAGAACAGCAATGAGCCACAAAATTAAAGTTTTTAAACAGATAAATGAGCAAGGAGATTCTACAGAATGGTTTTAACTGCAAACAAATCAGTTATATGATACACTCCTTGGCAGGAAATCAGAACAAACAAACAGGTGCTTAACAAGTAGAGAAAATGTCCAGTTAATACCTTTCACACAATGAAACTAGCTAAAAAGCTTTACAAACAGTGTGGCTATAAAAAAAACTTATTTATCAGGCCCTGTAAGGCAGACAATTTTAGTTCAACCATGCAGAATAGTTAATAGCAATAAAATACAGTAAAAAGTATTCAGCAGGCAATAACAAGTGCTATATATAAATTGCTAGAAGCAATAACTCATAAAAATAAGCAAAAAAAAAAAAAAAAAAAACAGGATACTTATTGTTATATATCTCAGGTCAGAGTTGTAGCCAATGCCCCTCCTCCACTCGGCTCAGTGTGTATGTTCAATTCCTGTATAACAAAAAATTCTAACTGGGCTACTACTATTGTTCTAAAGCTTAGGCCTGATAAATGGAGTGTCATATACTTTAGTACACATCCTACATTACAATGTTTCACTCTTAACCCCCAGTCAGCAGGAAGAAGCCCACTTTTAAGACACAAGTATTACTATTTCACATTCTTATTGATGCTATCTCCTGTCTTGCCTTGAAAAAATGGGCATCATGGTTAAAGATCCAGTAATAACAAATGTTTCTGCATTAACTTCATTATTTAAATGTTGCATCAGACCATTTTGGAGTGCAATAATATATTTTGCATTTATACTAAGAAACAACTCAGTAGAATTAAATCAATGCAAGGGAAATTTACTTAGAAAAGTTATGTACCTGATAACATGACATGTAAGGAGCATTGCAAATACTGCTTCAAACTATTTCATGACAACTATTTACAAGCTATAATAGATATTTAAACTTGATATAATAAACCAGGTCATACATTTAGTGCTTTAAGAATTAACATTCCTAGATTTAATGCAAATTTACAATAGCTGTTTCTATCACTCCTATCCCTGGCCTATGGAATAAATTGTTCATTGTTTGTAAACAAAAACGAAAACATGCCTATGTTTAATTTTAAGTTGGACTTTTGGGTAGGGGACTTGGTATTTAATCCTGATAGTAATGAAAAAGTGTTCCGTGATGATTAAAGGATATGAACACTGTAGAATAACATGAATTTATAAACTTACAAACTGTACTTATAATTAAATAGCAATAGTGATATGTTGTACAGTAAAAAGTTAGGCTCAGAATGAGCATATAGTTTATCATTGTTTATCTCCTAGTGGCATTTAAATGTCTTTTTTCCTTTTCATTCCACACAAATAAACATTTGGAAAATACAAATGCCTCTGCTAAATAATGATATTTTGGTATGCATCAATGTTGTTCAAGGTTCTGTAAAATGTTTCTTTAGTGCTGCACAAACCAGTCTCTGCAGGATTAATGTAGTTAAAACTGTTTGTAGAGAAGACCAGAGAAAGGAACTCTTAAACTTGTTCTTTGGTATATAAAGAGGGACTGTTCAGGACCAGCTAATTTGTGAGCACGTAGGCAAGTGCACATTTTGTGGACATAACCAAAGGATTTCACTGTGGGAGCACTAACAATAGCTTAATGGTTTACCACAGCTAGAGTGATGCTGTATTGTTGGTAATGCTATTCTCGCACATTTCTTTTATGTGCTTTTGAAATTACAATGTTTTAAGGATGATAAGAAAGAAAATACTTCAGTGTGCATCAGAAATATAGTAAAATTTATTCTGGTTGTATGCAGCCAGGTTTATCAACCTTCTAGGCATATTTTTTTCAGCAATTAAGTTTATATAGGAAAAAAGAAATGAAGTCAAAATTATATGTAATGGACGTTTATGAAACAGTTAATCGTTCAGGACTATTAGCATTAAACCTTAAAGGAATAAAAAAACAATTAATGTAAGTTAATTTCTATTCATTGTAAGCCTACAAGTATAATTCATCTTTAAATACCATTAACTCTACATACTGACATATAATAAAAGTGAAAATGCAAATAAATAATCAAATAAATGATACACTCAAAGCATAATAATATCAACAACAACAACCATAAAGTTAAGAAATAAATGGAAAGAAAATTGGCTCCAAGTCATAATATAGTTCAAGTTCATTCCACATGAAATATGAACATATTATTAAAAAATATTCCTTTCCTGGTATTTTGATGTCTGGATTAGTTTATCCTGCAGTAGTGCTTAGCTCACAGCTACAGCAAAGAATATTCACTCAAAACTGACACATTCTGTCTCTATATAAAACCATTCTGTTGTAGCTTTGAATTTTAATCTGTGCAACTGTGAGCAGTTCTAATTTATTTTGTATAGGTCAGACATTCAGCTAGAATAAATGTCCAAGAAAATGAGAGATAATTTATAAAATTGATCTGGATGATATTCTAGATTTCATTAGGGTTAGTTTCTGTAATTTTAAAGCTTGAAAAAAATCATGGTTTACTAAGGACACACTGAAAGTAACTTAAGAAAAAATAAGCCTTTCCTTGTATAACACAACTAAGAAATAACATGTTTCTACTTCCCCTCATTCTTTGGAAGCAATATGAATGCTAAATATTGCTACAGTTGTTCATATTCTGTGTACGGAGTACAGATCATTAGCTATTTGAGTGCATTATTTTTCCAGATTTTTTTTCTGTGAAGTTTTAATAGACATTCCCCAGGATTCAGCAATGTTCTGTGCAGGAATAACTTATTCTTACATGAAAATGACCATTTAAGTGTGCCATGCATATTTATGAAGGCGTGCTGACTCTGCACCTAAACGAACACAGAGCGTGGACGAGTGCAGGGGGTGTGTCAGAGAGCAGAGCTCTCACAATATACACACCCCTGCACTCAAAAATTGCTGTTTGGCAATTACAATGAGCATGAATGATCATGATACAACAAATGCATATCTCTCAACCATCCCTGATTGTCAGAGATGTCCCTGATGTACACTAAAAATGTTAGCATTGTCCCTCTGAATCTCTCTTAACACTGGTGCCATTGGAATTATACTGAATAAATAATGACAATAATTAAGACCTGATCACTTATGTCACTACAGGAAATGTACATTAATTCATATTCTGTAATGCCATAAATGTCTCAAGTTAATAGAACTAATATGTTAAAAGTATCCCTGATTGTCTCCGATTTTGTCTGGATTTGTCCCTGATTCTCTTAAGAGTTGTCCATGATTGTATGACAGTTATGACAATAATCACAATTTTATTTTTTTTATAAAAGTGATAAAGTTTAACTGTAGCTGCGCAAGTTCACCCATTGCTTAGCTATGCATACTCCAGCATTTGCTTTGTGAGTAGTCATTCTGGGTTTGATCCTCACTATAGCAAATTCACATTTTACATTTGAAAGGAATTTATAAACAATTTTTTGTTGTATAAACTACTAAATAACATATATTTGTGAACTAGAGTACTGCATTAAGTTCAGATGTGAGGTGTCATTGTAATAAAGTGGTGAAATTCCTTGATAAACACAAGTGCCCCATACAGTATACATACACATGAATCACAGATACTAAACAAATGTATACATGTAATGAATAATAAATCAATGCCATACAGCAAACAGTGTGTAAAATTAAAAATAAGCAATGCTAAGCATTGCACACCTCTGCTTACCAGGTGTAAGCAATGAGTAGCCCAGCTAAATAGATTTGCCCATGGTATGCCCCTTTAAGCAATGGCAACCTTAGGTAAGCAGGTTTGCCCGTAGCTTAGCATTTTCAAAACTGTCCAATCATGGCAAAGTGTGGGAAATCGGCCCTATTTAAACCCCACAGGTGGGCATACATCTCATAACTGGTTGCAGCTTCCTCCTGTAGGCACAATGGCCGATGCTGGGGAAGGATCGCACTTCCGAGCACAGTGCTGGGACATCCAGGAGTCTAAGGTCATGGTAGGACACCTGATAAAAGACCATGAACAGAGACTGCAGTAGGGCCAGTGCCAGGGCATCAAATATATAGTGGAAGCCTAAGAACGTCTTGCCCGTGACCTCACCAGTGCCACTGATATCCCTTGAATTGGTGATCAGGTCAGGCATCACTAGGCTGACTTGAAATAGAGGAAGAGGGAGCTCTTGGATCAGTGGATCCAGGAAGCTAGCCAGAGGGGTGATGTCCCAGCAGTGTGTAAGTACTCATCCTGCTACCTGTTTAATAATTGCCAGCTCATGTATATTATGGATAGGTGTGGCTAAATATTCCTCTTATGTCATTGGCAGCAGCAGATTAGCAGGCTGTGAATCAGGAAGCCCATGCCTGTAGGCTGCAGAGGCTGTGTCGCGAGGCAGGTTAGTAATAATCTTGCATGTACTGTCATAAGAAATAAATCTAAAAGTAGTAGAAAGTTAATTGCCAGTATAAAACCTGCATTGTGTGTGGGATGTACTGAATAAACCAGACAATATGGCAGGAATAGTCTCATATAGGTTGTATTTAACAAAAAGGGTAACAGCCTGGCAATAAAGGTCTAAGTCCTGGACTGCTTCTGTTTACTCTGGCATCATATGGTAATGTAGTCTTGCATTCTCTTAATAGCACTGTTGTATTAAGCACTGTTATCCACACTGTGCTACATAAATAAAATGTGTAGGAATGTCTGCATATGACTGTTGTAATCACAAGGTCATATTGTACAACTAAGGGAGGCATAGACAGAAAACAGTGAAAAGACACACAGCAAAATCCAAATAGCGCACTTTACTGTGACGTAAATTGTTGTACTTTTAGCACACACAGCCATGGTTCAAATCCTGGGAGTGGTAGTAAGCTGTATGCATAATCATACCCCTTAACTGTATATATTTTTTCAGAATATTCTGATAATTGGCTTATATTTTCTGCCTGTCACTCTGTCCCCCTGGCAAATCAGTGGGATGATCCCAGACGTTTAGGCAGCAAATAATTACATACAGCTGATTATCAGACATCATAACAATCAGAAAAATGCCTATAAGAACAAATCTGTCACTCTAGCAACTCATCAAAATGTTATGAGAGTAATATGCAAAATATGTCCCATCTCTATCCCCATGTTGTGAAGCTATGACCAGAGTGTGTGCAGTAACAGAGGGAGACGCATGTGCATAATAATACGGTGGAATCTGGTAATATGTTTGGCAACCTTCAGGTGGTGTTAACAAACATTCCCTCCACAGGTTTGTCAGATAAGAAGAATGCGTCCCGGAAATAAAGATTGAAATCCTGGACTGGTACTGTTTATTCTGGTATCGTATGGCATTGTTAGTGTTGCAGTTTCTCTGAATAATAATGTATTAGTCATCACTGTCACCCACACTGTGCTATATAATAAAAATGTCTAGGAATGCCTGTATAAGACTGTTGTAATTACAAGGTCAGATTGTAAAACCATGATTGACTTATAGACAGAAAACAGTAAAAAGATAGTCAGCAGTACCTAAATAGCACACTCAACTGTGATGTAAACTGTTTTATTTTTAGCAGACACAGCCATGGTTCAAATCCTGGGAGTGGTAGTAAG